>NW_020525607.1:0-66270 GCF_003368295.1 Carassius auratus | reverse complement strand
GGGAAGAGATATTGATACGTAGTCTATTAAATCTGTGCGTTAGTTTAATGAGCCTTTTCTTTTAAGAGTTTTAAACCTCAGTTACTGTGTGCTCTTGAAGAGAGTTACATCGCTTCGACTGTAGAAACCGTATGAGACACGCAGTCTGAACACTGAACGGAGGATGACAGACAGCCAAAGCGGAGAGAAGAGTTTATCTGAACTAGAAATTAATGACTTCAATATTAATCTGTACATCACAATGAACTATGGAACAGCTTCGGAACACTTAAAATATATTCCTTTAAAACGTTTTGGTGCTTTATAATGTTTTTGTGTCTTTCGTGGAGCTCAATAATAAACACAGAATAATAACACACAATATCGGATTTGGATCGGCAGATCCGCAGAAAATTCCAGTTTCGGAGCCGATACGGATCCCGAGTATTGGATCGATGCCTCCCTAATAGACCCTCAACTGTGTGGATAAAAGCTTTAAATTCACGTTAAACAGCTATATTACACTTTACAAGAAGGGTAAAATAAAAAAAAGCATAATGTTTACCATTCCTCCCTCAGATACTCCCTCTCCTCTGAGTGACAGTAAGTCAGGTCGCACTCTGTCGCCCCCTGCTGTCCCGGCACACCGGCAGCGCTCGGCCACGCTGGGCACAGAGAGGAGCAAAGAGAACCAGCACTTCAACCACTCGCTGCATGACGACACAGACTGGGTTACCAAGGAAACAGGTATTGGAGAACATCGTGATCATTTCACTTATTATGCTCTCGCTGATTCCTCTGCATACTACCACAGTCGGGCCATGACAGTAACAGAGACTGATTTTCTCATCTGAAGGAGCGAAAGAACGGGAGAGGCTGAGGGAGAAGCGGCAGAGGGATTTCTTCCGCATCAAACTGAAGAAAAGAAGAAGAAGAAAAGGAAGTCGAAGTCAGGTGAGACGGCTGTTATAGTGCAGTGATGTCTCTGTGTGTCTTCAGCTCTCTGCTGTCCCCTGTGTTTGTCTGCTCGAGCTGCAAACTTTCTCTGAAGTATTCTCAATTATGTCAAATTACTTCAGAACCTGGCAGTGTATTCGAGCAACGGTATATGATGTCAATAAAATTTAAAATTACTGCCTTCTACTGTACATTACTACTGCCTGTTCATAAATGACTAAACTTGTAAACTTGTCTTTAAAAAGTTAAGACGTTTGATAGTAAAATAAATAAACAAAATGAAAACCGTTAATTTAATTAATGGACAATATTAAAGACTGCTTATTTATTTAATGATTTAAAATGTAGTTAAAAATTATCAAATAATTTAAAGTTAAAAATATATTGATATTTAAAATGATTTAATGTTTTAAAAATGTAATTAAATAAAACAATACAAATATGTCTAAAATAACATCATTTTTAAAGCACATTTTAAATGTCATTTTATAGAATATTTGCAATTTAATTTCACTCGTGTTGCAGCCAATCAGTTTTTTACTCCTTAATAAAGAGCCCCTCCCACATGCCACTCAGAGTAAATGCAAGATAATGTACAAATTGTCTTTTAAATGAAATGGACTTGTTTTATTCAATTCACTTATTACTGAAGATCAATCATTTTAGAAGCAGAGCTCAACACATTTAAATGACTGCACGTTGTGTCAGCGCTGGGACACCAAATCTGTGTGTCATTTTGAGTTATTAATAGACCCTGAAAAGTGCACAGCCACCCACAAATGAGCGTTTTGTTTGCCAAATCCCTCTTGACAACATCAAGAACTGAATCGGATCTACAAGCCGCCTCGTGGGTGAGGAGCACTCGTCTGTGTTTAACCCTGTGTGGCGTCTGCTCTTCCTCCTCTGACAGACTGTACAGCACTGAGGAGAGCATTGGCCTAAAAGCCTCTCCCCTGCAATCTGAATTCGGCCCACCAAATTGCCCCTCTCCCTCACACACCGATCCTACACGGGACACTGCCCTGAAAAGATGCTCTGGCCAGGGTGGGTACCACAGAGCGCAGGTCCTCCGAACTCACAGCTGCCTGCCTTGTGTGTTCTCAGTGTCTTGACTAGTTTCCACTGTCAGATGTCAACCGCTCTGTAGATTTTTCTCTCTAGTGCTGTATGTTTTTAACGTGTGTGCATGTGTGGTTAGAGTTGCTGATTGTCTTGCATGGATTGACGGTGTTATAAAATCAGCTCAAGTCTGCTGCCTTAGTGTGTATTGTGGTCGTCTTGTTTCGTCCAGGTGAAGACAGCAGCAGTGATTTGTCCTCGGACAGTCCTGTTTGGAGTGAGGACGAGTCTGACACTGAGCTGGATCTGAACGTGCCCCTCTCAGAGCAGGGTGTGGAAACACTCACTCACGGCTCTGAGATCATACGCTGTATTTGTGAAGCACAGGAGGAGAACGACTTCATGATACAGGTGAGATACCATCCTCTGAAATCAGACCAGACCTCAACCCTCTGAATTTATTTATTTATTTTTTTTCACATTTGCTGTTATTGTAGAATTTCATTTTTCAGAGTTTTTATGTTTTTTTTTTATTTTTGTTTGTTTTTTCATAAATAAGTCTCTTCCATAAACACAGTTTGAATTGCCTATAAAATAATTTAAGATATTTCACATGTATATATTTTTTATATATACAGATATTTCACTGTAATTTAATAAATATTTTTATTATGTGTTGAATTAGTAATGTTTAATGTAATAAGCATGTAATATTGCCTGCAACCAAAAAAATTGGTCGACCACTATTATATATACACAAACACATATATATATGTGTGTGTGTGTGTGTGTGTGTGTGTGTGTGTGTGTGTGTGGATATATAATAGTGGTCGACCAATCTTTTTGACAGCCAATGGCAATATCTTGGAAAGCAGGTGGCCAATTTTTTTTTATTATTATTAACATTTAAGAAATTTGAAATAATTTGGACAATGGATTAAACATAAATGTGAAAAAGAAACATACTTATACTTAGATGACAGTATTATTCACAATAAATAAATATTTTATACAATTATAATATATAAAAAGCAAAGTAAACACTGTAATCAACAGGGCACTCAGTATTCTGGGAAGTCTGTGTGCATTGGGAATCATATTTTTCAAAATAAAGCCAGGGTAAAACTCATTTACATACAGCACACAATGAATATGACATAAATATGACAGTGGGCAAATGCATAAAGTGCAGCATAATTTGAAATCATAATTTGCAGTCCACAAACACTCATCATCAAATTGAACTGAGCTTGAGCGGTTCTGCAAAGAGGAGTGAGAAAATATTGCAAAGTCTAGGTGTGCAAAGTTAGTAGAGACCTGTCCCAACAGACTAAAGGCTGTAATTAAAGCATAAGGTGGTTCAACAAAAAGCTGACTCGAGGGGTTGATCCTTTTTCTAACTCAGTGATTCTGTTTTTTTTTTTCTGGAAAGTTTGTGTTTTACAGCTGGATAAAACCAAAAATGTGTCCGTCTTCAATTCAGGCTGCAAAGCAACAAAATCTGATTATTTTAAAGAAAATTATTTTCTGTAACCACTGAATATACGTTTATATAAAAACAGGAAAAGAATTGAATCGATTATGGAAACTCGGCTATAGAGACAATTAAGATTCTGCTGTAAAGCAGCTCTGAGATACAGTAAAATCATTGCTCAGGTCTGTTCCGTGATATTTCAGTTGAGTTCAGTTCAGTTCAGCAGTTAAGGCTGATCTCAAATCAGATCAGTGTTGATTCAGATCAGTATCAGAGTTGATATAATATGGAATCAGCTGTAAATGTTGAGCTCTACAGAACAGAAGACAATCATCGTTATTTCCCCATCTGATGGCATCGGTTTTGTGTTTCCTAGAAGTCGCTATAGCATGAAGAAAACAAATAAGCACATAATTTAAATCCGTTAAGCACTGGCACAATTACTTGAATTATTTTGTGAATAATGAATAATTTGATGTGGTTATATATTAGGATTTTAAAGGTTAATATGCATGGGAGATTGAAGGGTGTGTCCTGTGCTCTCTGCAGTGTGATGAGTGTTTGTGCTGGCAGCACGGGACTTGTATGGGTCTGTATGAGGACAGTGTGCCAGACAGCTACAGCTGCTACATCTGCAGAGACCCACCAGGTGAGACACCAGAACCTCCCCAAACCATCTCCGCTTAGCATACAATAGCTTTTAATTTGATGTTCGTTTGTCTTCATGTGTTGGCAAAACAGAACAAGGATCAAAATATGACAACCACTTCATTACATTTTGTTGTTGGGGCTTTGTGTTAATCTTTAAATGTGCGTGTTTCTGTATGCAGCCCAGAGACAGAGTCAAAGGTACTGGTATGATAAAGACTGGCTGAGCAGCGGTCACATGTATGGCTTGTCTTTCCTGGAGGAGAACTACTCCCACCAGAACAGTAAGAAAGTGGTAACGGCCCATCAGCTCCTGGGGGACGTCCACCGTGTGTTTGAGGTCCTGAACGGCCTTCAACTCAAAATGAGCATCCTACAGTAAGTAATTCCTCTGCTCTAATGCTCTTGATGCACCCAGCTATTTGACTAATAAAGTCAACTGTGAAAGATTGAGGTATGAAGCAAAGTTGCACTCTTTTTAGGACACAAGCCCATCCAGACCTGAAGTTCTGGCGGCAGCCCTGGACACCTGCAGACAGCCTGCGGAGGAAGACGGCAGGTGACTCGGGCATAGCTACACCCTTCCCCTCCTCACCCATTGGAATGGGAGCGAATGAGTTCGAGACATTGAAGAGCGAAGTCCCATCACCTGTGGAAACGCATTGCTCTTTCCAGGACTCGTACATTAGCAGCGAGCACTGCTACCAGAAGCCCCGTACATACTACCCTGCGGTGGAGAGAAGACTTGTGGTGGAGACACGGTGCGGTTCTGAGCTGGAGGACAGTCTGAGGAGCACAGAGGACCTTCTAGAGATGGCCGAGCAGAGGTACGGCACGCAGCTGGACCACGACCAGCACAAGCTTCAGCTGGCCGACCGCTCCTTTAGTAAGGTAAGTTACAAGCAACTTTTACTGTGCACTTGGCCTAAAATTCAAGCACACAGTTATGGTATTTTTTTTATTATTATTTTTTTTAGTGTACACAATTAATCACAAGACTAAGTGTGTCAATTACAAAATCATTCTCCTGCGGCACATTTTCACAATCTGTTTCAGACCAGCTGATACACCATATACCAGTTTGAGAGTTTTCAAATCAGATTTTTTCTTTTTTTAATCAGTTTGATAATTTTCAAAACCATTTGAGGACTGTTTGTTAAATCTGTATTTGCCAAACCAGTTTGAGAGTTTTCAAATCAGATTTTTTTTTTTTTTATCTGTGAAAACCATTTGAGAACTGTTTGTCAAATCTGTATTTGTCAAACAAGTTTTGTTTTCAAACTGTTTTCATATAGATTGATAATCTATTTTCAAACCAGTTTGAGATCTGTTTTTAAGTCAGTTTGTCTTTTTGTTAAACCAGTTTGAAGTCTGTTTTCTAAATATTTGATGTTTTCACAACTGCTTGATTCAGTTCAGTATGATTTTAAAATGGTTTGAAATCTGTTTTCAGACCAACTGATACTCTATTTTCAAACCAGTTTAAGAATTTTTAAATCAGACTAGGATTTTTTTTTTTTTTTTTTAAATCAGTTTGTTCATTTTCAAAACCATTTAAGAACTGTTGTGAAATATGTATTTGTCAAACCAGTTTTGTTTAAAAAACATCTGTTTTCATACCAGATTGAGATCTGGTTGTAAATCAGTTTGATGCATGTCGTAAAATTAGCTCAAAGTCTTTTAAAAATGTGTCCCAGTGCTGGCAAATAGTTGCAGCATCATCAATAATCATCACACACCAAAAATGTGACTCATTGCTTTCTGTTGTCAGGAGCTGGAGTGTCGTATGAAGCAACTGGTTTCCGCGGAGCAGGAAAAGAGTTGTGTGCTAGAATTCAAGGAAGAGGAGCCTGACCCTGTGACCCCTGACCCAAAGCCTGACCCTGACCTTGTGCTGCACCAGCAGTGGCAGCTGAACCTGCTGGAGCACATTGAAGCAGTGCAGGACGAGGTGACGCACAGGATGGACCTTATCGAGCGAGAACTAGACGGTGAGACTTTTACAAACAAAAAAAAATATTTAAACTGTAAACACTTTCAGATGGATGTACTTTAACTCTTTGCTCGTATTAACATGTCGGTATCATAATGCAGTGCTGGAGAGTTGGCTAGACTACACAGGTGAGCTGGAGCCTCCAGATCCACTGGGCCGTCTCCCTCAACTCAAACATCGCATCAGACAGCTCCTGACTGACCTGGGAACAGTCCAGCAGATCGCACTCTGTTCCTCGTCCTCTTGAGGGCGCCAGAGAACATACAAATGGCTCACACTCAATTGGATGCACACAGAGTCCCTTAAAGTCTGATTAGAAACTGCTGAAATACTTACATGTGCCTGTTTTGTGAGAGGAGACCCTCAAATGATTCAAGCTAACACTGATGTGATTGTTTCTGTGGCACATGCATGTTGGATTCAGCAGTTTAACAGTTATCACAAGTTAGAAATAGACTGAGGCTAACAATACCTGATGCAAACAAAGGTTTTTTTTTTTGGAATATAATGCTTAATAGTAGCACTTAGCTATGTCTATCATAGACTTAGGAGGTATTTTGTTATTGCTTTATGATGTATTTTCTCTGTATTCTTCACATGCTAAATAATTATTTTATGTTAATTCATAAGTGAGAATTTTGGACTCTCTCGACACGTTTTTGCTCTGGGTGGAAAGCTTAAGGACCCATATGGTATTTTGTTGTGAAAAAAAAATGTTAAATATGACTATAACAATATGAAAATATATTTTAATCTGCAACTACGTGCATTTTAATTCTATATTTGTACTACAAAGTCATGTAATCTTGTAAATAACCCCAAACAATTGCTTAAATTCATGTTCTTTTTTTATTTCTGATCTAAACTGTTGCATTTACAGTAAAGACTTTCTGTAAACTTTGATCTGTTGTGAATACTGTAGTTGTGGGCTTTCTGCCTGTAACCTCTCTCATTTTTGACAATTGATGTTGCTTGCGTTTCAAATCAGTGAACTTTGTTTCCACTGATTAAACAACATTAAACAAGCACAGAATGTTGTTCTCTTGCATACTGAATTTTTGTATGCATATCCCCCCCACCCCATATTTCTGATACTGTTCTGTAAATTGTATCTGTTGCTTTCGAGTCTACAAGATTGTTTTTGTTTAAGACATTACGGTAGATGCCTTTAAATTATTGTAATTGTGAATTTAAGTTATTGATTCTGCCACCTTTTTACGTCTGTCTGTTGGTTTTCTTTTATACAGTGCACGTCTGAGTATTGTATGGTCAGAAAGAGAACGAGAGGAAAAGCTGGGATCTTTTTAAGTGTTCTCACCCTATGGTGTTAGTTTTTGGTTTGTTCGTTTTCCCCTAGACTATAACTGTTAAATAATCTGTGCCTGATCTATTATTTCAGGCCAATCTGAGTGTCGTTTACCCTCAAATACACAAACTACATTTGTTATAGGTCTGTGTATTTCTAGAATCCTGCTGAAAGGTGTTTGGAGGGTTGGTGTTTTGTTCTTGGCTTTCTTTGTACAGCTAGTAAGTGTTTGACAGTCCATTGATTGTTTCTCAGTATTGTTTGTAATATTTTTTTTTTACATCTGCCCTGTTGCTTTTCCAGTCATTGAAGATCTAGTTATGATTTAAAAGTACTGCAGTGTGCTTTTTTTTCTCTCTCCTTCATTGTATGTTACATTGTACTTTTTATGTTAGGATCCCCTGGGACTCTATAATGAGTTTTAAAAAAATATATACACACAATCCAAAAGCAAGGAAATAAATGCAGACATTTTAACTGAGTTGTTTTTACTCTGCTTTAAATTCCTTTAAAATTGTAATTTTCCTTAAATATTGTTTTATTGCAAGGTAGTGGACTGACGGAGCTGGAATTAAAACTTAATGTTAAAGCGATTGTTAATTTAAACCATATACATCTACAATTATAATGATAACGAATCAAATGTTTTTGCTTTTTTCATGGTTACATGTAATAATATCTAGCCAATGTTCATTTTCGTGTGTATTTTTATATTAATTAAATTGAAAATGTTGCAGAATTTGCATTTAATCCTGTCAATTATATATATATATAATATACTTTTTTTTTTATCTAATATTAAGGCCCTTGATAACCACTGGTGTATAGGAGAAAGTTTGCATTTTTGGGTTAAGAAATTATACTAAAACTTTAACTAAAAATGTTTTATGTGTGGTCTACTTTGTTTTTGGTGAGTCGTAGCGTCACTTGTCCAAAGACTGCGCGTGTTTCACTCGTAGTTTCTGTGAGCCAGTGTTGCCAGGTTCGGGTTTTTCCCGCGTAATTGGGTTACTTTAACACTGTTGCTGTGGGTTGTTTTTCATGTCCGTGGTTTGAAGCGACCCCAGTAACGTGATATTTAGTCCCTGGAATGCGAATTTAACAAGGGGGAACCCTTCCAAAAAACATTTACCCAAACACCATTGGACTACTTTTAGACTAGTTTAGCAAATCGGAAAAAGGTGAAACCTGGCAACCCTGCGGCCAGCTCTCGTGAGCTCCTCCTCCGGCAGCGCGAGGAAGCTGCTAGAGCCCCGCCACACGTTCGCGCACACTCTCCGGCGACAACAAGTCTCTCCTGCTCCCCTCAGCTCTTATCCGACACATTTGGATCCTCTTGAACGGTGAGCGGCGATATCTTTTCATTTTGGGTCCTGGTGTTTGAATGTGTTTCATAAAGTCGCCGAGTCCATCAATTCTAGCGCGAGCTAACAGCAGGCTAACGAAAGATAACCGACGAACGAGACATAATAACGTTACCGTTACTTAAAAACATCTGTTTCGTCGAGAATTTAAACGGGGGGAGGTAAACGTATCATTATTGTCTCTTTCCTCATAACTGTTTGAAACCTGGATGTGTAGAAGACTGATAACCGTCACTAGCTAACGTTAGTCCCGTCACATTCAGTCCATACGCAATGGTTGGAAAATCAAACTAGTCGATTAAATCGGGTAACCTAAGCTACGTGTTGTTTAAGCTTTGAGCGCTCTTTTTGTTTAGTATTCAGTTGTTTGTTTGAACGCGTTGACTGCTGTGTAGCACTCTGAAGAGCTGAGCTTAACTTCCATGATCCAGGATCAGCCTCGTTTAGACTTGAGTCTCTTCAGAGACCGTGCGATGTTGATGTGTGGTTGAACACCAATCTCGATTCTGCCTGAACTGTATCCATAAAACATACAGCTTCAGTCCTCGTATCTGGTTTAAATGGATGATGCTGTATTGCCTTAGAAGCAAAGCAGGCGGTCTGATCAGTGGGCATCTGCGCACGTGTTTCATAAAAGGGCTTTTAACCCAGTTTCCCAAAATACTGCAAGAGAAACAAGATCGCACCAGCAAAGCCATCAGATAAGTGACTTGAGTCCAGATGCTCTGGTGCGAGGCTGTTCACCAACAAGTGGGCCAAAATGATTTTTTTTTACCCACTGATGGCTTCCAGTTAGATATATGTAAGCAATGAGTCACAATGTGCAGCAGTGTATTTACTGTATTTCTTGCATTTGTTTCAGTGTTAATAGCTTTTATTTTTCAGTGTATCATTAGGCTTTCCATCTTTTTTGTGCTTTGAGTATGATACTGTAAAGATCCATCACTCACTAATAATTGAGGTACATCATTGCAAGATAAGTGAGATTTACCTCATTTACATTAGTTAATTGCACTGTAGTCAATAAAGGACCTTCAGTCTTTGTACTTAAACAAATAAAATCATATTTAATTAAAATGTGTGTAATAGTGTTTGGTGATATTCTTAGTTGTCTTATCGTATCATCAGCCAGTGAGACCACCGATACACAATATTATCATACTAATTCATTTAATTATTTACTTAGATTCATAGCCGGAGAGTGAACCAACTCCAGGGTAAAACTAAAAGCAGCCTAATTTTACTGTAATCTATTAACTATATACTTTTACTCAAGTAGCATATGAATGTCATGTCATAAAATATTTTAATGACTGTATTTAATAGAAACACTAAGTTACTAATTAAAATGCTTGGTTAATACACAAAACACTGGAAAAAGAAATATGATGGAATAAAAAAAGCATAAAAATTTCCTAGATGATAATACTATTTAAAAAAAAAACTGCATAGTTAAACAAAAAAAAAAAAATCTACATATCCTTCATCAAGGCGTTTTAACTTTGCTGCTTAGGAGGCTATAGATTTGGAAGTTGTCAGATTCCTCTATCAGACCTTAAACCTACACTTAATCATTATATATTAGGAGTAGGATTCAAACAATAAATTATGAACTCCATCCTGAAGTCTCAGAGACTTTTTATCTCTCTTAAAAAGTGGAAGTGGAGTTACGTGTGGCCAAGTATGTTGTCCCATACTTGGAATTTGTAGGGGTGGTTAATCTGTATGATTTCCCGATTCGATTCGATTACGATTATTGAAGTCCCGATTCGATTACAGTCGATTTTCGATTATTAACGATTCTCGATTAACGATTATTGATTTTCCATTTCACAACAGTAAGTAGTAAACAAACTGTGTAAATCATTACTAATAAATGGTAGAAACAAACCGAATGCATGTAGTGGTTGGGATTTTCAGTTTACTACATGCAGCAGGCACTCTGATTCCATGTATGGGGCACATATTATTCATATGACACACAAACACAAGTAGACAAGACCTTTTTAGTTCAAAATCTATGTCCCGTGTCACATCGCCTCTGCTTCTGCTATGAGCAGCGCGGACAGATCTGCCTCGCGCACACGCCGAGTGTGCACGGCTCGGACTACTCTCCACCTTACCTCCTAACCGTCCTATGAATACTTCGACCTTGTCTAACATACCCAGAGGCATTAGACAAAGTCTCCACTACAATACTGTCACCGCGATTGCGGAGAGGTGCGGTCAGAAGACAAATATACAGGTCTAGCGCTGAAAAAATCTCCCGCCTCATCCCCGCAACAATAAAACGCCTGCTAATTTCGCGATGAACACTCCGACCCCTGCAAACATTGTTCACACCTTGACATTTGGCAAAGGACCATTTACATTGGGCAAAGGATTCGCCGTTTGTGCTTGGTGTACTTTCACTTTCAATATCTCCGTCTTCTTCTGAATACAGATATTACCCTTCAGAATCAGTGTCCACGAATAGAAGTCCCAACACTTCATTGCGGGTTTATTGAAGCTTTATTGATGCCATTAGATAATAATAAAAATAATAATGATAATAATAATAATCTAATGCCAATACTCGCTAACGTTGACAATATTGGTCAGATAAAATGGCTCACTCTCACACAAGCTCCGCTTTTTTTCGCACTGATTCAATGCGCTCTCGAAGATTTTGTTAAGGAGCATTACGTTTTTTTGAGTCAGAGATGAAGTATTACATGTCTGCTATCTGGTGCAGGGGAGATCGCTCCTGTTTTTTCCATTTTACACACCTGTTCTGGCTGCTTGCTAACTGGAACTGGGCGCGTTCGTGACGTTCAACTCTCGGTATAATTTTTTTTACAAAATAAAATAATGGAAAAAAAAAAATCGATTTTTGAAAATGTAATAATCGATTCATACTCGTCCATAACATACTCGCGATTAATCGATAGTCGATTTTTTTCACCACCCCTAGGAATTTGTGCTCTGCATTTCACCCATCCAAGTGTGCACAGACTCAAAAAGAGGCATTCTACCACTGTGAACCCTTCATTTACCAAAGCAGTGCAAGCTGTGCCATGAGAAGCATTTCGCATACTTGCTGATGCAACTTACCAACACACCTGGATGTGTTTTAAAGCCTGCTCATATCTGTCCCCATGAGGATGATTCTCAGTTGGACTTGTTCGATCTGCTTTATTTCCCTCCTGCAGTGGAGTTTCTCTTGCATGACTACAGGAGCTGAGATCACGTACCTGGTTTATGCACTCAGATGGATAGAATATGAAATTGTATCCAGATGTTAGACATGTGGCTTAGCCAAAATAATTGTTTTGTTCCTTGTAAGGCACCTGAAACATGAAAAGGTGTTGCTCAACAGAGCACTGAAATCATGATGTATTTTTGTAGGCCACCCTGGAAGTTCACATCACCCTGGTTCCCTTGACAAAAAACAAATAGGATTTATTTCCATTTACTTTATTATTACTGCAGACAATAAGCTCTTTGACCAACAAGTTTTTGACTTGCGTTTTGTTTATCATGATAATCTTCACAAGGAAACACTATGAATTTTGAAGCCTGGATAAATAAGGTTGGCAGAAGTAAAAAGCTTAACGTAGGATATAAATGAACTACACCTCAATTGTATGACTTCAACTTCTCTACCATTAAGCATTCAACACTCTTTCAGTCTTTATTTTATAAAAAACATATTTTCCCTGAAAGTCTGAGTTAGTGAGTACATAAGCTTTTCTGTTTGGTGTAGGGGTGTCCATGGTTAACCGGTTAACCGATTAACCGTTAAAAATTGCGTAACCGAGTGAAACATTTTGCTCGGTTAAGTGACGTCAATGGCGTGCATTGAATTTAGTTGTAATACATTTTTGCACCACCAGAGACCGCCAGAGCGCTCCCAGACATTTGTAATGTCCACAAGAAGTTGTCATTTTTCTAATATGAAGCGGGCAAAAAAAGAGTACAGCGTTAGAGCACTTTAAAATTGAGAGTGACGGGGCAAAATGCAAGTATTGCAATACAGTGCTTAGATATACTTCAAGTACAACCTCGTTGTTGTAATCTCAACAGCCAACACCCGGGCATCATTAGGCCGGTCAGGACACACTGGATGCGTGGCGATGGGCGAAAGCATCTCAGCTGCGTGGCGTGTCTGTTTTTAATTCGGCTCCCATGTTAACAGGTTAGAGCTTGCCGACTGCCTGCGTGAGACGCGCGGCTCAGGCGCGGCTCGACGCGTGCATGCTAGAAATAGAACCGACGCCTTGTTGGAAGCGTTTCCAGGCAAAATATAATAGGAAAATATGTTTATATGTCATTTTGTACACAAATACATATTAATTCATGACATTTTGATATTTGAAAGTCTATAGGTTGACATAAATTCAGATATAAATGTAATTTAAAAAAATAAATAAATAATTATCGATTTTCAAACATAGTCATAAGCACTATTCGGACGGGACTAGTTTTCTAAACTACGTTTGAGTTTCGATTCTTACCACCTGACATCTGTGATTTTCATGTACCAATTCGGACGGGACTAACATCTCCGTGTTTATTACAGAGGTGGGAGGGTCTGATTTGTGCATCTGGGCGTCACAGAGATCACGCGCTCTGTATGCGTGCATTGCATTCATTCAGAATGATTGCCTTAGTATTATTACACAATAAATACTAAATGGCTAGTATAACAAAACAATGTTAATGTGTGGTTCCTTTAGTTTAATTGTTTTCCTTTTTTGATTAAATGTAAATAAAACATTATGTAACGGAGTACATAAATGAACGTGAGTAATCTTACCTGATGCTGATATTACAATAACCGGTATTAACATTTTACGCGATCTTGCTCTTGATTTTATTATTTGTATTATTTTTTTATTATTATTTATTGGCCGCTAAGCAAATCTATCAAACATCCGCGCGGTAAGAGCATCTACGGTAATTCACGTTGGCCAAAACACACAAGGAAACGCGTTGTGAAATAAAATATCACCGGCAATCACAGACATTCACATTCGGACGGGATTAGTTTTCTCAGAGGATCACTGAGTTTGCTGAAAAACGGTAGGTAATTTGCTCTGGAATTATCACAGAGGTTGTGTGAGAAAAACACAGACGTGGCAGATTCGGACGGGATTAAAATCACCAAGTACGTCTGTGAAACGCAGATTTCTCTAACGACCCCCTGTAAAACTAGTCCCGTCCAAATAGCCTTAGCGAGGCGGCCGCGGAGCCTGCTTGTTACCTTCGCCTAAACACGGAAAGTTACATAACTATTACTAGAGCCTGTTCCTTTGTAACATAGCCAAAGGTCGGTGTATATTTGCTTTATACATTTTAGGCTTATTCTCAAATTCAGATTGTGTTAGAGGGCGGGATTATTAGGCAGTTTTAATAGGACAATTTGACCGGAGAGATTAAATTTTGTCGGACATTTCTTTTTTTTTTTTTTTTCGGCCAATGTCCGGAAATTACCGGACAACGGAAACCCTGGCGCACACTATGGTTAACCGAGTATTAACCGCTAAGGGCCTCGGTTAACGGTTAATGAAAAACTTGAAAACGTGCAGCCCTAGTTTGGTGTGATGTTTTTTTTTTTTATGTCACTGACAACCTCTGTTGTCCCATTAGTCACTTGTTAATAACCACCATTTCAAGACATGTCAAATCCTTAGATTTTTATTTTAGGCATTTAACCAAAAACTCACTGACCTGAGGATGATGGAATCTGAGGTTCTAAAATGCTAGCTCGTTTCTAAGGTTGTTTCTCAATATGTGTTCTTCTCTGTACTTGTGTTCTTAAGGACTTGGAGAATGTCATCAGTTGTTGCCCAAGTACTGTTCCAGTTAGGGGTCGAATGATATGTGTTTTTCAAGGCCGATACCGATTATTACAGATCAAGAAGACAGATAACCGATATTTTGAACCGATATACATGTCTGGTGTAGGGCTGGGACAACGCGTCGAGGTCATCGATGACCTCGATGCAAAAAATACGTTGACACAAAATATGCGCAGCGATTCGCCGACCTGTTTTTATTTATCTAAAAATCTTTGCAAAACGTTTACCTTATTTGCACTGAATATACGCGATGGACGGATCAACATTCTGCCCAACTTTATATAACCAATCCAGGGGTTTTTCTGCATTGATCTTTTTTTTTGGACGGCTGTGCGGCTGCGCGCACACTCACAGTCTTCAAACAACACGAGAGCTTCTTGCTCTCTCTCTCCCTTTTGCATAGTAATCAAAATCCTTAAACACGATAGAAAAAGGGCGAAACACCAAAGGTTTCACGCGCACTCACAGTCTTCAAACTACTCGAGCGCTGTCTTGCTCGATATCTCTCTCTCTCTCTCTCTCTCTCTCTCTCTCTCTCTCTCTCCCTCGTGCATATTAACCAAAATCATTAAACACGATAGAAAAAGGGCGGAATGCCAAAGTTTCACGTGGAGCATTCAGAGATTTTTTTTTTCTCCATGACAGGCTGCTGGCTCCCACTGTTAATTTTTTTTTTTTTTTTTTTTTTTTTAATGGAAAAGCACTCTCTGTATTAGCTTAAAGCCCTCACGTTTACATTGGTTACTGTATTCTTTCAATTGCTCTAAACAAGTATTTTGGGTGACATTTTTTTATTGAATGCTAGACATGGTTATTTTCATCTGAAAGAAGATCTTTTTTCAGTAAGCTAGGCCCTATGTGTTCAGTAAGCTTGTTTCAGTAAGCTATGTGTTTTCAAGGCTTCAAGGTTTTATTGAATGCTATCTCTATACTAGAGATCGACCGATATGGGTTTTTCTATAGCCGATGCCGATGTTTAGAGGTCAGGGTCAGCCGATGGCAGATATGTGCTGCCGATTTTTAGGGCCGAGGCGTGAGTGAGGCGTGTGCGCACGCTGGGAGAAATAGAGAGAGAGAGAGCTCGTGCCGGCAGTACCAGAGAGTCTCAGAGACTAAATAAGGTCTGTCAAAAAAGTCGCTAGATTTGTCGCTAGTCGCTTTTTTGGAAAAAAGTCGCTATGGGGGTCTGAAAAGTCGCTAAATCTAGTCGCTAAGTTGGCAACACTGGCTCCAGGACGGCTGTCTCTCAGAGCGCGGTGCTGTCTGTGAGCGGGGCGGAGTAACGGAGCCCTCAATCACGCTGCAGTGTTTGTAAGAGCTGACAACTTCTCCACCCCATTTACAAAGTGAAATTCTCTGACTACCTTTATCTCGCAGGTCTGTTGTTGAATCTTCCAAAAGTTTTGACTCAGGGTGCTTCACATGCAGTGGCTGCAGCAGCACTTTCCACCGCGCCAATAACACAGGGCTGCCCGCCGACGTGCCTGACTTTAAATCGGCGCTACTAAACACTGATATCGGCCGATGCCGATATATTAAAAAATGACAAATATCGGCCCGATATATCGGCCGAGCAATATATCGGTCGACCTCTACTCTATACAAGTGCAAAGTAATGCATTCTTAGTCGGTCTTTTATTTTGTAATTTTAAAAGCAATAAACATATATTGCAATGTTAAGGAATTCATGTTTTTTCATTCAGATATGTAAATCAACATGTATAAATTGTTAGTAGTCAATTAATGGGGAGATAATTGAACTTGAATCGGTCTGAAAAAATTAATCGTTAGATTAATCGATGCATCTAAAAAATAATTGCTAGATTAATCGTTTCAAAAATAATAGTTTATCCCAGCCCTAGTCTGGTGTATAATGAAAATTGTCAAAATGACAGTAACTGCCTTCCCTGGTGTTGGTGGAGTGTAGTACTCCCACACTGCACTTCTTACTCTTGTTTTCCTCTGTGCATCCATTTGCGATAAGGGTAATATAAAAAGAGAGATAAAAGTGGGGCCACTGTATGCTTCATTATTAAGCGAGTGCGCGTGAAACTTTGGTGTTTCGCCCTTTTTCTATCGTGTTTAATAATTTTGATTAATATGCACAAGGGAGAGAGAGAGCAAGAAGCTCTCGTGTTGTTTGAAGACTGTGAGTTCGTGGGCAGCCGGGGCTCTCTCTCTTACGCGCCCTGTCAGGCACAGCGATCAAATAAGGCTTTGACAGCCGCCAAAATAAAGATCAATGCCGAAAAACCCCTGGATTGGTTATATAACATTGGACAGAATGTTGATCCGGCCATCGCGTATATTCGGTGCACATAAGGTAAACGTTTTGCAAACGTTTTTTAGAGGAATAAAAACAGGTTGACGAATTGATGCGCATATTTTGCGTCGACGTATTTTTTGCATCGACGTCAACGATAACCTCGACGCGTTGTCCCAGCCCTAGACGAAAGGACTGAAAAGGACCGAAAGGGATGAAAAATATCGATTAATTCCATGATCAATTGTCGTTTAAATTAACGATCAATTAATCGATTAATCGTTAACCATAATTCTGCTAAATGAATCTATGGCAGGCAGCAGTCACTAGCATGACAGGATGTGAAAAAACACACAAAAAGCTTTCTTACTTGAATTAAAGGGGGTTTTAGTCTGAATAAAATGCTAGTAGCAGGATTATAAAATGAACCGAGCGCACCATACATTTGAGTTCATTTACTTTGTTGACTGTTTTCTGGCGCGGAGACCGCTAAACGAGCCTCTTTAAATGGTTTTGTGGTGCTCGTTGTTGTATTTTAAAACACAACTGCAATGTTTTCAACTGACATTATGGCATTTAAAATAAAATTATCCCAGTGGCGCGTGTGTGACTGCTGTGCATTAAGTGAACTGCATCCATCTGAATGCCATTCGAGATATAGCCTTCATGTATGTGGCTTTGTTCTGGTTTGCCAGTTGGTCACGAATTTCCACAAATTCAATAACATCTAGGCATTGTTTTTCTTAAATCTTCAGTCTAACCCTCTAATTTCGCAGGTTTATTTTATTATCTTTCACTTTTAATCGCATCTCTTACTCTGTGTGGTATACATGGGAAGGGGAATTAAAGATTTCATGAATTAAGAATTTGTTCCATTTATAAATTTGTTCCCTTATTTCAGTTAAACCATGGGTTATTTAGGGAACAAAATGAATGAAACATGGACAATTGCCACAATTTAATAAGTCATAGGAAAGAATTAACAAGTTGAAGGAATGAATAGACTGTCTGTCCTGTGTCCCGCAGCCCTGAAAGCACAATTATCTGATGAAATGACTTAGTTACTACATTTCTATTGCTTTTCATGTTGAATAACTTTTGTGTTGTTTCTATTTTAATGTACCTTTAAAGTTTAAATCACATTAAAAGCTTAATTTGTACATTGTGAATGAATGATGCTGCATTTATATACGATCACCGTCACTCACAGCTGCTCGCACCTGTTGAGTGCACGAGCCCAACATAAAATCAGTTAACAGACGTAATCGATTGCATCTCTTATCGACAATTAACCCGATCATCGATTAATCGTTTACATCCCTATATCCAACAGATAATGGAAAGCAAGACGACCAACTGAGCTGTCATGTTTCAGACAGGAGAGAACTCTATTCTGTGGATATCTTATTTCCTATTCTCTTATGAGAGCTCAACTCTTCCACTCAAAAAATGGTTGGACAGTCACATTTAATGACCGAAGTTAAGGGACTGGTCATTAAATTGTGAGGCATGTTAAAAGAAACTACAGCTCACTCATCCCTTTATTATAAGGAAAATTTTATATTTGCTTTCCTATTTTTTACGTTCTGTCTCGTCGTGCCTCACTAATGTAGTTACAGATATAGTGCCAAGGGACCCAGTCCTGAGGGGTCCCATTCCTGAAAAGCCGAAGCAATTATGAGTTTAACAAAAGGAGACATATGTATGTCGGCATGAAATGAAATGTGTCTATGTTACCAATATTGAATACTGTGAAGGATTTAATCCAGGTATAAGTAGGGCTGGGCGGTATATAGAGTTTATACAATATATAGATTTTTTCTTTCTAAGCAATTTGATATGAGGCAATATTGTTTATATTGATATGCAGTAATTTGATACTAGTGCATATGAAAATATAGCGGAGGACACAGACTGAGCTGCTGCGGAGAAAGTGCTTAATCCAATTTGTTCTAAGCATGTGACAAGCTTCATATTAAAAACTGGTTTAAGACATAGTTTATAATTTCGTTTTGTATATATAAATTTTAGTGGCTGGGCCCATCATATGCTCTGACAGAGAGGCTGTGTGTGCCGCTGGCAAAGACATTAGGCTACTTGCGCTGTTTATTGTGGTTGAGATGCGCGGTCTTCCTGAATGCATAACTTACATATCACAAGTATACAAATAAGTACAAATATTACAATGTTCGAATTAAATGTAACTTTACACATTTTACACTTTTTTTTTTTTTTACACATAATATAGAGGCTTACATGGTTACATTCACTTTATTTGTTTTCATAGCCTTTAATATGTAGTTTTGTTGGAAAACCTTGGGCGGCAAGAGAGATATTTGAGATATATATATATATACACACACATACATACATACACACACACACACACACAGTACAGACCAAAAGTTTTGGACACACCTTCTCATTCAAAGAGTTTTCTTTATTTTCATGACTATGAAAATTGTAGATTCACACTGAAGGCATCGAAACTATGAATTAACGTGGAATTATATACATAAAAAAGTGTGAAACAACTGAAAATCTCTCATATTGTAGGTTCTTCTAAGTAGCCACCTTTTGCTTTGATTACTGCTTTGCACACTCTTGGCTTTCTCTTGATGAGCTTCAAGAGGTAGTCACCTGAAATGGTCTTCCAACAGTCTTGAAGGAGTTCCCCGAGAGATGCTTAGCACTTGTTGGCCCTTTTGCCTTCTGTCTGCGGTCCAGCTCACCCCTAAACCATCTGGATTGGGTTCAGGTCCGGTGACTGTGGAGGCCAGGTCATCTGGCGCAGCACCCCATCACTCTCCTTCTTGCTCAAATAGCCCTTGATGCCTTCAGTGTGACTCTACAATTTACATAGTCATGAAAATAAAGAAAACTCTTTGAATGAGAAGGTGTGTCCAAACTTTTGGTCTGTACTGTATAGAGAGAGAGAGAGGGAGAGAGAGAGAACAGATTTTTTGGATCAAAAAAACACAAATTCGTGATGTATACCATATATCGCAAATTGGCAAAAAAATACAGATATATATGATTCTTTGCCTATATCGCCCAGCCCTAGGTATAAGCTTCTGAAAAGGCACTCTGGCAATTTTCTGGACTGCGTGAAAAGGCTTCTAGTCAGCCGTTCCCACTTCCCAGATCAAAGAAACAGGGCTTATAGACACACTCACATCTGAAACAATATGCTGCTACAGACAGATTCTGATCCACAGGTCCTGTTGTGCCAGCTGGTTTTAGTCGTTAGCTCTCAGTATGTCTGTAACAAAAGGATTATGAAGTCATTTAAAAGACTAAAACAACTAAACAAGCAGCTCATTAGACAAAAAAGCCTATTAATACAATTAGGACTATGAAAGAAAATGACTCCAGCAAGCTTCCATTTCCAGCTGGATTGCTGTCTGACAACTGCTTTTCCTCCTGGAAAGTGATCAGATAGGTGCGGACAGATAAACAACAAGCCCGCGAGGAACAGTTCCACCAGTCTACTTCTCCAGGAATCCAGTGGATGTCATGAGCTCTGTCATCCCGTGGGGGACGCCATCAGAAATAGAAGCAGGCGTGGATTGATGGAGGACTGCGGGGAGTACAGCCAATGGAAATGAAGGAACCAGAGAAAACACACAACAGCTGTCACCCAGGGAGGTTGTTGGCATAGCAATGGGAGGAGGGAGAGCCGAGTAAACCAATAAACAGAACAACAGTCAAAACAAGTGTGATCTGTCCAGCAATGTGCTTGGGATTTACATATAGGCCCATTTCTGCTATCTATATTACAACAATATCATGTTAATTATCGAAGAAGATTCATCTGCAATAATGAACACGATATTGCATAGCTTGTCAGTGAACTACAGCTCTCTCTATTAAATGGCACTGCATCTGAAAGCAGGTGATGAAGATTTCGCGGTAATTGAGGAACCGGCTTTACTGACGAGATGTGTGTAATCATCACATGCGATATATACCACCCAGCCCTAATTAAAACACACACACACACACACACACACACACACACACACACACACAACAAACATTGCAGAAAACAGTTTGGGAGACTTTGGCTCCTCTAATAAACAAAACAAAACAAAAAGACCAAAGGAAAAGCATACTGGCCTACTTGTAGTTAAAGACAGTGCTGCAGAATTATGTATTTTTAGGGCCAAAACTTATGCCGTTTCTTAAAACAAAGTACGCAAACTTCAAATTTGGATCTTTTTAACTAAAACAATTATATCTCATGTTTAACTACTACAGAGACATCAGAGCCGGCGGCTGATGGTACTGCATGATTTCGCTCCATTGCATCAATGAAAATAGTTCAAAATAATGTAACAGCTCACCCACCGCTTAACTCTAAAAGCAAACACAGGGGTGTTTCATTCATGAATGAAAGTGCGTTTTTGAACTAATCTAGTTAATCAGTGAGTCTTGATTACTCATTCATAAAGACAGTCACTTGCTTCATTCCTAAATAAATCATTGAATTAATGATTCAGTGCTAAAATCAGTGACATGCCGCCACCAGCTGAAGGATTAAGTTACATTTTAGGTATAACTATTTAAATCATTTAATATTTTTGTGTTCGTTAAATGTCTGAAAATGTCCCTACAAGCCACTTTTGTGTTTTTCTGTGTAACCTCTGTAGTACAAAATTGTTTTTTATTAATACGAATTTCATGATTGGTAACTTATTTGTCGTATTCTACTTCATATTATACTGTTTTAAACAGAAATGTTAAAGTTTATAAACATACATTTTGAATTTGAAAGATGAAAATTATGCCATTGCAAAGGTAAAAAGAAAATACTCCTGTAAGGCACTTTAAGGAGTCAGATTTCACCTCGTATTAGAAAGAATAATTTTTGATCAGAAAATGTTCAGGTGCCCCTAAATTTTCTTAATTATTAGGACAAGTGCTCCTAATCACAGGGGGAAAAAAATTATAATAATTATTATGTATGTATGTATGTATGTATGTATGTATGTATATATATATATATATATATATATATATATATATATATATATATATATATATATATATATATATATATATATATATATATATATATTTATTTATTTATTTATTTATTGCTTTATTTATTTATTTATTGCTTTATTTATTTATTTATTGCTTTATTTATTGCTTTAACCCCTGACTACTACAACAATTATTATAACTTTTATTTAAAAGAATAAATCACACAATATGCAATGTGCAATTTCTTCCGTTTTAATGTTAATAGTAAACCCTTTATGTGCCAAAAAATAACGTTTTTAACTCTCATTTGATTAAAAGATATATTAAATTGATTTATTCATGTGCACTGTAAATGAAAACTAACTGAAATTTCTACTGTCACATAGGTCAAGATTAGGATGACAAAAATGTAGAAATTTCAGTAGGCTATTGAACTAAGTGTGCCTGTAAAAGGCTATTAGTGTTATAGTTTCATGAAAATAGTTGCAGTCTTCTTAACAACTACTACAATATAGCTATGAAGACAAATCAATTATTTAAATTTTTTATATACATTTTCTAAAGTTAATCATTTGATGAGCAAAAGATGATCAAATTGAATAGTCGCCTCTTGTAGGTTATGATTTAGTCATCAGAAAATAATTAACATATTTTTTAATGCATTTTTTCCAAAATCGCTCATTCCTAAAAAGATGGTTCACAATATATTTTTCTTTTTTCCATAAAGATGTTCTCCTTCAATTTAACCCTAACCATTCTTTAATAATTGTTTTTGAATTAGAATTTAAAACTGCTGCATTTTGTCATATCTAAATACACTGCCATTCAAAAGTTTAGCATCAATAATAAAAAATAATAAAAGTTTTTTAAACCCTCTTCTGCTCATCAAGGCTGCATTTATTTGATCAGAACTACAGTAAAAACGGTAATATTATGATAAAGTGATTGTTATCTTTTTAATATACTTTAAAGCAGAATTTTATTTCTGTGGTGACAAAGCTGAATTTTCAGCATCATTACTCCAGGTTTCAGTGTCAAATGATCCTTTAGAAATTATTCCAATATGACATTCAGCCAAGTATGGTGACCCATACTCAGAATTTGTGCTCTGCATTTAACCCATCCAAAGTGCACACACATAGCAGTGCGCACACACACACACACAAACACACACAAAGTTCTGTTGCTCAGTATAAAAATCATTACACTTATAGAAAGTCCTCATAATGATAGATGCACCAACATTTGTGTAGGCTTCCCAACAATTTTTGATAACTACTCCTGCTGTAACCTCTAACCCACAATGTCTCTCTCCTTCCTGGGGTTTGGTGGGTTGGTATAAACATTTTCTTTGAAATTGGTGACCCTAGCCTTTGCTTAAGCTTTTTTGTTTTGTTATTAAATAATATTTAATTTAATAACTAATTTTCTACATTTAAAAATAGTCTGTATGATTAAATTCTCATTACCGAAAAAGAGGTTCTCTCTACCGCAACTGGCCTTAAATTGTTGCGGTGAGTGAAAATGGTGTTGCGGAGGATGAGGTTTCTTAGCATGTTTTGCTAACAACAGAGAAACCATGATGATTTAGCAAATTTTTTACTCAGTAGATATAATCAGGCATTAATGAAGTATATTTTCATAGAAAATTTGTAATCTAATATTTTTCTAAATGTGGAAAACTACCCGTTTCGGTGATGATAATCAATTTGTCGTGTAGACGTTCTGACAAGAGAATTTTACACTTTGAACTGGAACAATATGAAGATATCTGCCTACCTTGTTGGTATTTTGAAGGTTCTGCCTCATGTGTTGCTTAATTTAAAATCAAGATTTATATTTAAAAAAAATGTGTGTGCATAAATGACCCTCAAAAAATATTGCGGAGGATGACAACATTAGTCATGGACACTTTATATTTCCACTATTGTATCATTATTATTGTACATGAATATTCAATCTGTCATTTTTCTGTCATGTGAAAAATTATAGAAGAATATCCATTTACTTTTTTCAGAATATTTTTATTGTAATTTGTTTAAATTACAACATAACATAAGTTAAGATACAGCTGGACGCATTGCGGTAATGAGAATTTCAGCAGAAAACGCAATAAAATGCAAAAATAATTCATTCCTATGTTGAAATTGCTCTTTGTGCAAGGTAGAGAACAGTATTGTCTTTATTATGGTGTTTTTATATATTACTAAATTGCATGTTTAATATCTAAAATCACTAGTGACATGGCGTTTCAACAGTTTCGTGAGAATGACCCAGTCTTCAAACTACACGAGCGCTGTCCTGCGCTCTCTCTCTCTCTCTCTCTCTCTCTCTCTCTCTCTCTCTCTCTCTCTCTCTCTCTCTCTCTCTCTCTCCCTCGTGCATATTAACCAAAATCATTAGACACGATGGAAAAAGGGCGGAACGCCAAAGTTTCACGTGGAGCATTCAGAGATTTTTTTTTCCTCCATGACAGGCTGCTGGCTCCCACTGTTAATTTTTTTTTTTTTTTGGAAAAGCTTTTTTATTGAATGCTAGACATCAAGTTGTGGTTATTTTCATCTGAAAGAAGAACTTTTTTTCAGTAAGTTAGGCCCTATGTGTTCAGTAAGCTTGTTTCAGTAAGCTATGTGTTTTCAAGGCTTCAAGGTTTTATTGAATGCTATCTCTATACAAGTGCAAAGTAATGCATTCTTAGTCAGTCTTTTATTTTTAAGAGCAATAAACATACATTGCAATGTTAAGGAATTCATGTTTTTTTTCATTCAGATATGTAAATCAACATGTATAAATTGTTAGTAGTCAATTAATGGGGAGATAATCAAAATCGAATCGGTCTGAAAAAATTAATCGTTAGATTCATCGATGCATCGAAAAAATTATCGCTAGATTAATGGTTTAAAAAAGAATCGTTTATCCCAGCCCTACTTTCGTCCTTTCGTCTTGGCTTTTTCAGTCTCTTTCTCTGTGTTTCAGCCTGGCTGAAACTGTAGATGCAGCTGTACTGTTTTGAAAGGGCTGGTTTAATGAGGTCCAGTTACCTGATCCTGGAAATACAGAAAGTAGATACTCAGCAGCCAGGGAACAGCTTCTGATACATTATGCTGCACATAAGCATCTTTTCCTCTTCATATCCTGTAGACATTGACTTCCCATACCATAGAAAAACACCCGTCTCTTACTGTAGATCAAAAAGGATATAAGGATGCTTTGCCTCCATGTGAACACAATAACGATTTGTTAGTGTATGACTAGCCTATACTGTCTGTAAGTGTGTCTGTAATGAAGGTGCTGAGCTAGTAAAGTGATCCTGATCTCTGCTCTGTAGTAGCTACTGTGATGGAACTGGAGAGCAGCTCTATTCTGTTCTCCTGGCTTTAGATTGAAACACTTGTGCTTAATCCCTAATTAAGAAATGGCTTGAATTAGAAATAAGAGTGATTAACTGCTCATTAACAATTATCTGCTTTTCTGATTTTATGTTCTGAAGTCACAGAGGTTAAGAACAACATGATGTATGCATGTTTCATATATGTTCCCACATAATAGTTGTTTGTCAACTAAACAGAATCAAGCATTCAGCAGTCCCGTGGTATAGGTACTTATTAACCAACATTTCAGCATGCATTTCAGTTTTTCTCACATTATTTCAGATGCTATCATCCTGCTGTGTCCATAGAGACACAATCCCCTCTCCGGTTCTGTTGACCCCAGATTTAATGGTAGACTCTATTTGGGATTTAGTTATATTGTAGCATTCTTGGCACTTTTGAACATGACAAAAGTGCTGAAAGCTAATCACAGTTTAGTGTTTTCACTGTCAGTTCTGTTTATAGTCATGTGCCTGTAGTATGAGTAATGCTGAATGCTCCCAGCAGCCAGGGATGCCACAAATCTATCTTTGTAATTGATTTACATTCATTGCCAGTGCTATACACTTGGAGAAGTGTTGAACTGATCTGAATTTATACATGAACTGCTCCTAAAATTTGACCTAATTTAGTTAAGACCGCTTTATTTTCTTTTTTAGTTTGTCATGAGTTTATAAACTCTTCTTTGTTTCAAATGAATCATTTATGAATCAGACTTCACTTCTCGCAAGAACACACAAACAGTTAGATAAAGGGACAGTTCACCCAAAAATGAAAATTGTCATTTACTCACCATCAAGATTTTCCAAACCAGTTTGAGTTTCTTCTGTTGAGCTCAAAAGTAGGCATTTTAAAGAATGTGGGTAACCAAACAGTTGACATTAGCAACTGAATTGCATAGTATGAACAAAAAAAATATACAATAAGTTAATGACTATCGTCAACTGTTTGGTCACCAACATTATTTAAAAGATCTTGTTTTGTTTACCAACATTCTTCAAAAATTTCTTCAAGTTAAGCTCAACAGTTATTATGATGGGTTGTTATGAAGACCTTTAAGTTTGTGTGTTTATGAATTGCCAATATTTTTTTCTCAATTAAACTATATAATGCTCATCAATTGAAGTTCATGTCATAGAGTGACGTTTTATTTAAATAGTCTTTTTGCAATATTCACAGTTGGGCTGTGTATCGGCAAGAATCTGGCAATACGATACATTACGATACAGGGGTTGCGGTACAATATATTGCGATACACTGAGATACTGTAAGGCGATATATTGGGATATTTCTTATTTTAGGAACAGGATATATTTTTAGGAAAGCTGACATTAAGAACACACCACCATATGCAAACCTTAGCAAAACATAAATCAAATAAAAATTGTTTAACCAGAACACACTGGCATCTGCATCAATTCCTGTAACATTCAACCTTATTGAACCACTTTTTGTGCAGTATGAGTAAAGGGAGAAAAATTTAAGTGCTTGCAGGATACTTTAGTTAATGTATATGTATAAATTTATTTTATAAAAAGACTAAATATATTTTTAGACAGCTTTAAAGGTTCACAGTTTAGGATTACAATTGTGACGTACAATGTCATAACATTTTGATCTGAACAAAAAATGACATCTGTTTAAATATGAATTAAAAAGAAAGTTTTTGCAGGATTCCTAAAAAAAAAATAAAAAAAAAACCTAACAAAAAAACAATTGTAAACCAATAAAATAAATACAGATGTTGAACATCCTCTGAATCTTTCCACTTGGATTTCACAGGTTTTTCTGTTTCTATTTATGTTCCGCTTTGAATCACCAAGATAGCGACTTGAGCGCCGCCCCATCTGCACAAAACGCCCATCATGAGAGAAAGCTGCAGTCATGCTGCGACCCTACTGTCCGAAGGCTCTTCACACGGGACGCATATATTCTTTTGATGATATTATGTCAGCAATAAAACCTAATTGGTGGCTGTGGAACAGCCATCATCTTTCTTAGGGAATGTTTAGTTGAGCTCTGTACATCAGGGTTATGGGCCAACCTCAGTCTGTGATCTCGCCACCAATGCTGTAGTCTCACACTCGTCCTCAGAGTAATAATTCAAAAGCTTTGAACATTAGAATTTGCTGCTGTGAATCATGGGTAATTATCTTTGCAGCAGTCCCTCTTTTGTCTTTGAATCGCTGACCTCATACAGTAACATGGCACAACATTTCCGGCATTATTTCTGTTCATCTATCGTAATACATGCCCTAAATCAACCCAAGTGGCCCAGTTTATGTCTGCTCCAAAGCTTTGGTAAGCCCATAGGGCACACATCTGCTTGTTCTCTGTCCATGGTGTCTGTGGTTAGAGAGGCAGGGGGTCTCACCGCAGCTGCTCTATTCTGCCACTGGCAGGATGCCACTAATGAGATCGCCAACAGAATGACGCCAGAGACCTTAATGAACAACAACATGCACAGGAGACAAATGGGAGCGCAGTCATAAAGGAGGACTGTTCTTTGGTTTGCAGTGGAGAACAATGTGACTGCGATCATAAAGACTTTGTTTTCCCCCCAACATTTCTGTTTATCAGTTATAACTGTTACAGTGCATGAAGAAGCTCTTGACTGGCAGTGCTGCTTTATGAAATATTGAGGAGATGGGAAGTTGACACACATTCAGAAGCTTTAAGTCATAATTTAAGGTCAGCATGAGTTTTGGACTTTGCAGGTTAATTCCTGTTACACAGTGGGCTTCTCTCTGCCAGTGGTGTGCTGTCTCTGTGTGTGTCCAGTGCTGCATGCACTATGGATGATGGGACGTCTCTGTGGCCTGGAACACACACACTGGCCAAGTGACTTGGCTGGCAATCTGCCCCTTTTGCCACTGTATTACTTGTGTACACACTGTAAACTGAGTGGATTGTTTTAATTTTCATCTCTATGGTTTTATTTCTTTCGAAGATGCAGTGCAGGTTGTTCCTGTATGTTTTGGGGTGAGTGCATTGTCGCTTCTGTACTCAGTCTGAGATAGCAAATCATCTCCCAGTTTTCCTCCGGCTCCAAACCAACCGGCCAATCAACAAACAGAGTACGGGCTGAGAGCCGCGACGTAGACGCTAAACTAAGCGTAAGTGTCGAATTAAAAATTGTAGTTTATGCTAGGGAAATCGAAAACGACAGCAGACATGGAGACACGGGATGCTATTGTTGTGGAGAATATTCCCGGCATTTGCCAACTGAAGCCGGAGCAAGAAGAGTGTTTGTTTCACATTTTGAATGGAGGTGGTGATGTGGCCATACTCCCGACAGGTTTTGGGAAAAGTTTAATTTATCAGCTGTTATCTTTCGTCAGCGAGAAACTGGGGAGGCCAAAGTCCGTCAAGGGGATAATTGTGATTGTGTCCCCTTGGTTGCTCTCGTGGAGGATCAGGTTAAGTTAAGAGAAAGTAAGCACTTGTCAATTATTCCCTTCCAGACTCTGTCTACGAAGCAAATCGCAGTATCAGAGTTTGTTTTCGATGGGGGAATAAACAAGCTATAGCTCTGTCTTAAAACAAGTCTGGCAAAACTGCTGCAACTGGCTGCAACACACTCTTTATACTGCCGTTTAAGGTGATTTTGTAAATGGGGGAAGAGCTTTAAAATGCTTCCACTTTGGGATGCTGTTTGTGCACTGGGATTTCTTCAGTGAAGTGTATGAAGTTTAACAGAGGCTCGCTTGCTGTCAAGATGCACTATGGACAGACACTCGCATGATTTTTAAACATTTACAAGTAAGTACACAACCGTAAGATGTAAGCTATACAAAGAAGAAAACTGTTTTGAAATTTATTAAATGGTTTATGAACCACTTTAAACTTAACTGAGCACATCTCAAATTTAGTACAGCTGGGGCTGTGGGCTTTTTCTAAAGAAGCTCACTCTGTTCTGTTATTTTTTTACAGATGCTTCCACATCATCAAAGTATATCGACATAAATGGTGTTGTCCCATCTCAGGGGGGAACCTGAGAGTTTCAAATTAGGTTCTGCACACAGAAGTTATGCACATGCAGTGGTTAAAAAGTGCTGCAGTCGTTCAGTATACATGCATACCAAAACAAAATGCAACCATCTAAAATACATTTATTTCGGTCCTTCATCTCAAGAATGCAATCCCAAAATACGCTGTGACAATCTTAGTACATCAATCTTTTGCAATGTTCTTGAATATTAATAATTTAGTGCAGAAAGCACTGGTTAAAAAAAAAAGTTTACCCCAGAGTTTGTCGTTTATATTTGTGTCTTTATTCTTGTAGCATATATTAAATATAATCGTGATTTGAATTTCCAGTGTGTATTTGTATGTGTTCCTTTATTTTTAGTGTAGATACTTCTGTTGAAGCATGTAGACTGTAAGCAGTGCGGCAACTTGGTCGATTTTGTAACTGAGCTGCAATTTGCTAAAATTAAATGGCAGACTCATATTTCATAACCCTTATCTAATTCATATGATAATAAGGCTTTACAGCAGAACAAGAGTAATGTCAATTCTTTATCAGCTCGTTTTTTTTGCACCCATCAAACCACATCTAGAAACGGGCCACAGTTTATCTGATGAAGGTGGAGTGTTGACGTCGCTAACAGCCAGACTGCTCATAAATGTGAGGGCAATGATGCTCATTTTGCTATGATGGATCACAGTGATAAGTCATAATGATAATGATGTTGGTAGAGATAGTTTGGGAGAAGGATGCAGTAATTACTGCCATTCCCACTTCTCTTGGTGCATTATCAGCTGGTTGTGGTGATGGCAAATGGGTGGGATCGAGCATGCTGATAATCAAATGGGTGGAGCTGATGGACATGGACTTGAGAAAAAGGCAGATGTTCAAACCACTTTTCTCCCTTAACTCCAGTAGTTTCTCTACTCTAGCCATTGTTGGCATGGTGAAGAACAACTATCAAGATGTTGAGTGTTTATGAAGTAGTTGTTCTCCCAAAAAACTCAATTCCCAAGAAATCGGTTCTTTTTTAGGCATTTTTATTATATATGTTTTTTTTGTTGTTGTTTTTTTAGGACTATTCTGGCTTAATTTTTCAGTATATTGAAAGTGAATGAAACTGAGTTTAAGGTAAGTTGTAAAGAAAGCCAGTCATATTTGGAACAGCACATTTCCTAATGTGAAGCGAGTGGGTGAAAAAACCATTCTTTCTGATTGAGCCGACTCCATTTGAAATTGAATCAGGTCCATTTCAATTGAAATCTTGCGTCAGAACCCAAAGCATGTTAAACTCCCATCAGCTCAAATCCCCTGTTGTAGAGGGAGATTTCCGTTTCTCCATGAGCTGATTAGAGCACAAACAGATTAGTGCAGCTAATACTTACGCTGTTGCTTAGTATGTTTGGTTTGCTTCAGTTTATTTGAATGCAGTAATCAGGCTTTGTTTGCATTTCTAAGCATCATACTAGGATATTGGTCAACACATTCTTTAATTTGTTTGTTTTTCGTGAATACTTCTGATGACCACACCACAAACCTTATGGGTAGTTTAGTTTTGCATTTGCTTTTAAATGGATCTCTCTCTTTGTTCTTTATGCATAAGTTGATTCCATATTTTAAAGCTTCTCATTTGTATGTCTGGAATTGGCCCATGATTCTGCCTGTGAATAACCTCTGCTCACTTGCTGATGACGAACATCTGTAGTCATAGTAACGATATAGCTGCTTGGAGCAGGTCGGTTCTGTCTAGGATGTTGGGAGAATAAAACGCCAGCTCCAGGCACTTATATTTTAGTCTTCAGTTTGAAGTTGAGCCAGAAGAGTCTGGCCTATTTTGTTCATATTTCTTTTTTTTTTTTTGACTCTGGAAAATGCAGAAATTGCACACCTGACTAATACTGCATAATACTGCATAATAAAAAAATTATATATTTTTTCTCTGTATGTAATCTATTCTGACATGATAAAAACTTTAATTTTATCAGGATGACTTGAATAGCTTTAGCTGTATGGAAGAAATAATTGTTCTAAAATGATTTCGGTGATTTTGTTGGGGAGCGCACAAAAAATAAAATAAAAATAAACGACTAAATAACTTTTTACCCTGAGGAATTTTTTTTTGAATGCAAATCATCGTGTTAGGGAAATAAGTTGAAAAACTGTTGTCGACTTGTTTTACTCTTTACAAGAACAAACTCAAATCTATGGGAGCCAGTTTCTGCCACTGAATAAAACATGTTATTGTGACTTATCTTGCAATTATGTATTTTTTCACAATTGTGAGTTTTCATGTCGCACTTCTGATTAAAAAATAAATACATAACTTGAATTGTGGGATATAAACTTGCAATTGCAATAAATAAATTGAGACTTGCAATTCTGACTTTTATTAACACACAACTGCAACTTTATATCATACAGTTTATATTTGGCAGTTCCGAGGTAAAAAAAAAAAAAAGAAAAAGAAAAAAAATAGAGGTCAGGATTGTTAGAAAAGTTACAATTACCTTTTTATTTTTTTCCAGTGGCGGATGTGGGCTTACATACATCCCTCATTCAGTTTAATAAATAAATAAATAAATAGAATAAAATAAATCATTTTCCTAGACAGCATTTTAACCCATTCCATATGGCTATATAAACAAAATAAGAAACATTGTAGTAATACTCTTGGACTGCAATAAAGGTGTATTTCAGCAGTACACATGAGCAGTTAATGATACAGTATTTAAGCATATACGATGGCTTGGTTCATTTACTGCAAACACCAAATCGTGAGCTGGACCGCTATTGCACCGGGGCTGGTGCCTAGATCCTGGCTCTGAACTGGCCCCGAAAACTTGCTGGTTTCAAATAAAGTAACCTATGACGTCAGTATGCGGAGCTTCCACTACAGACCACGGTTTGAGTTCAGGTAAATTAATAAATTGAACAACAATTGAATATGACAGTTCAGTAGAGGTCAGCAGAAGTGATCATTGCTCTCCTTGAACAAAAGATAACATGCGATTCCTGGCACATGTTGGTGAAGTAAAGGGTTCAGTAGAAAAGCGTACCGGTTTGGAACGAGTTCCACTCTTGACCAGGCACCAGCACCAGTGGAAAATCATTATCTGAAACACACAGCGTATACGGTGTGTTTATTTAATCAAATCTTAACTAATAATCACATTAAGCAATATCTTATTTGATGCTTGTGCAGCTCTGGAAAAATCTAAGTGATCACTCCCAATTGTTCTTAAACCAGCTTCTCTAAATTTACACCTCTACATCTCATTCTGCTTAATAAAGTGCTGATTAGGTGATCACCTCAACCAAATCTTATTTAATGAGGACAAGTATAAAAACTACTGCTGTGGTCATCATTACCCTCTTGTAATAGGACCAGCTGGATGGCAAAAAAAAAACAGTGCTAGAAGTACCTCTAAAGTAATTGGAATCAAATAATTACTAGGGACCAAAAAAGTTAAAAAGAAAATTAAGTGTGGATCAATTACATTGTTTTAATGATTTCTGGATGATTTCTGCAATGAGGGATAAAGTGAGCATTCAAAGCGCTACAAAGACAGCGGTTCATAAGAACAAGGTCAAGTTGCAGACATTGTGGACAACAAAACTACAGCCCGGCAGATGGCAAAATGACTCTCCACTGACCGGGATGACCATTAACTCATTTGAATGTTACTCAACAATAGGGTTGGGAATCGTTAGAAATTTTCTGGTTCCGGTTCCACCTAACGGTTCCGGCTCTGATTCCGGTTCCATTAAAATCATTAAACAATTATTAAGAAATTGTGGTAAGGAAAAATGCACAATACTCAACTACTCAATGCTCAATACTGTTTATTACTTACTGTCAACTTAATTTAAAGGTTGGCAATGTCAAAATGCAACATATATTACAGTGTACAGATCTTCACAAGCAGGGTGGGGTATTTTTAGAAATTTTCTGGTTCGGCTTCTGGTTTCATTTAAATGAATTGTTTTTTACTATTTTACCTTCAATGAATGTAGCGTTGCTGGAAGGTAGTAAGTAATGTTGAGTAATGCTAGTCTATCAATCAGAATGTGTTTCAAAGTTGATATTTTTTACATTATCAATAACATTTTGCTTTTCAAGCAGGAATAAGCTGGTTGGCCAAATATTCCTTTGAGGGCTGAGACACTTGTTAATTTCCCTTAATTAATGAAATGTAAATGGTTAAACTTATAAACATGTATACACACTCTACATAAAGTCCCTATTTTACAAATAATAACGCAGTCAGGATGGTGTGATGCAATGAGTGGTTTCCCCATTTTTAAACATTTAATATGCATTAAAATAAATATTTTCTATCACTTTGTTTATCACTTTTGAAATGACCTGTACACTAAATAATCTAACCTTCATACTTGCATAACAATAGCAGTCTATTTATTTAGTGGTCCAAGTTGCAGGCAGTGTACTGTATATTAATGACAATATGGGACAAATATAATGTAATTTAGTGGCGGCAGGTGCGGCACTCTGCCGTTAGATGTACAGTCAGACAAAATGATGTGCACAGTTATCAAAGGCACGAGTGCACATACAGTCATGGGAAACTATGTGTTCGGCAATTAAAGACGCGACAGCGCAACGAGTTTGTGGATGCGCGTCATTGGAATCAATGTGCTCCGTAATTAAAGAGGCAGGGAGTTGGTCTGTTATTCGGTTCGTGACATCCTTTACTGGAAACGCTGAATACTCAGAACACTGGTGCAAGGCTGCTCACAGCGCTTGGTCACGTTTAGGGCTGTCACTTTTGGGAAAAAATCATTTTCGATTTTTTAAGACATAAGTGTTCATTGAATCGATTTGTAAAATCGATTTTCCATGTCAAAAAAAAAAATCCTTTTTCAACGTCAAATAACGGACAAATGCAAAGAGAGCGCTGGAAACGCACAAGTCAGCAATATTTCTTATTTATTGGCATGAAGTTTTGTGCAGAATAACAGCAATAGGAGTGCAACATTCTCGAAAAAATATATATGCAGAGGGGACGGCTGCCATAACAAAAGAAAAACATCATTGCAGGCTTCAACCCAGCTGCATTTATGATTTAGGCAATTCAAAAATCTCCAAGATTATTTTAAATAATGATTCAATCCATTTCAAACAACTGTTAAATTTTTTTTTTACTTTAAATGCACTTGAGAGCAGGCCATGTGTGTTTTTTTTTATTGAACGTAAGGTTCAAAGCTCGAGGCAGGCATAAGGAAATGCACCAAAACGCTAGGAACATTTCAAATTTATTGGACAGGAAAACAAGTCGATCAAAATTTCGGGGTCCAGAGCAGAGCGTTTTTTATTCACTGTATGTCCAGCTGTTGAGAAGACGTGCTCCGATGTCTCAGGGACACTCAGGTACAGCTGCACAAGGTGGGGGTATTACCGTTCGCTGTCAGCTTGCAATGTTCCTTTTCATAACTCAGAATCTCCTGTAACTAGATGCGCAAATGATTCGAATTCACGTCTACCGTGCCGCAAGACCTCCAGACGCGCGTAAATGCGTCTTTACAAGGACTTAACATTGAAATAATTCGCGCCAGGCGCTCTATTCCCATTTGGTGTGAACGCAGAGAGGTCGCTTTCGACGTCACTGGGTCTTGTAGGTGCGTAAAATTGCTAGTATTTTATATCTAGCTTTCGTAACGTATACTGCACTTTCGGAATTCTTAATTTTCTTTTTCTGCTTGTTTGTGAGTTTTGTTACATCTATATTTTTTATTGTTTTATTCTTTTAAAATTAATAGTGTACATATTTGGTTAAAATCGATTCCCTATTTTCATTTTCGAAACTTTTTTTTGGTTGGTTTGATCGATTGTGCAATCGATTTTCAAACTAAAAGTGACAGCCCTAGTCACGTGTTGCACCAGAACCGATTTCGGAACCGAAACTTAAGAATTGCTCACGGTTCCGGTTATTTTCAAAGAACAAAACCGGTTCTGAATAAGAACCGGTTCTCGGTTCCCATCCCTACTCAAAAACCATAGGATGACATCAAGTGACCTTCAAAAAGAATGGCAAACAGTCTGAAGAGCCAGGCTGAATGCTGCAAAAGACCATAAGGATTGGACTGTCTCTAAGTCCTTTTTTCAACATCACCCAACACCTGGTCATCTAATGGTTAAACTGAGGCCTGAAGAGGCCTGCAAGCCACAGTGTCTTGCACCCAGTGTAATTTAGTGGAGGATTAGTGAATGTAGTCAGCTACATTCGTCTTTTGAGAGGGCTGCATGAATTGAGACACGTACAAGGTTGTCCTGGAAGTACGCTTCCTACTGCTCTGACAATGTTTAGAAACTCTGAGGATTGGTTTTTCCAGCAGGACAGTGCTCCATTTCACACAGCCAGGTCAGTCAAGGTGTGAGGACCACCTAATCAAGACCCTGTCATGGCCAGCCCAATTTCCAGACCTGAACCCCACTGAAAACCTCTGGAATGTGATCAAGATGAAGATAGATTGTCACAAAGCCGAGCTGCTTGAATCTTTCTGCCAGATGTGGCATAAAGTCACCCAACAGCAATGTGAAAGACTGGTGGAGAGCAACACGTATGAAAGCTACGATTGAAAATCAGGGTTATTCCACATTATTTGAGCTCTGAAAACACTGCATCTTTTATTTTGACCAGTTGTCATTTTCTGCAAAAAATGCTGCTATTAAATTAAATTACATTTTATATATAGTGTATAGTGCTTTTTACGATACAAATCATTGCAAAGCAACTTTCCAGAAAATGTATGTTTCTATAATATTTAGTAGTAGCTTATCAGTGGTGACTCAGTTTATGTACATATGACAGTAATGTCGAATATAGAATAAACCAAAAATGTTACTTTTACTCAAATACACACATGTAAATGGTAAAACCATCATTTTGGCATGGTCTCTTAATTGTTTTAGTTTTTTTACCACTTAATTTTCTTCCCTTACCTGTTTGTTAATTGTCATGGGACACCTGTGGTGATTTGTAATCCAGTAACCACAGGACATATGGCATGAGGTGAATCATAACCTACTGCCTCAATCTCGGTTTGAAATGCCAGCTTTACTTCAGAGCTGTTCATCTGCAGACTAAAGATACTCCGTTTAACAGAATTATGCAGTGCACAGATGATTGGGGTCATTGACCTTTAAGTTCATGTTTCAAATTAGAAACCTTAGAGCCTCTGAACATTCGGCTTCGTGATTTCGCTCAACTATCACTGTTCTCCAGTGCAGATTTTTATCCTCCTCTTTTATATGAACTACCGAATGTCTCTTTGAAGCTACTCTCAAAACTGCAATTATCTCTCTGTTTCACAAACCTATAGCGTCATTACTAATTATAAGGGAAAATGGCTGGAAGGTGGTTCTTAAATAAAACAAGAGAGGAAGGATATTTTTTCCCGCTGATTAAGTGATATATCCAGAGAGGCGTGAGTTGAGCAGTTAAGCAAGAAAGGAACCCTTCAGTTGTTTTCTGTGACCTGAACCCACACACATTCACTAATGGCCTGTAATTAGCGTTTCACACACAGCCTGCAGAACATAATGAGCATTCTTCTGCTGGAAAGCACAATCTCAGCAAATGAATCCAAAATGGCCTGAATAATGGTTCTGAGTGAAGTTACATCTGCAGCTATTTAAAACGTTCAGGGTTAGCAGTCACACTGTGGCAAGATTTTCCCATTTCTGTGTGACCCATGCGATTACTCCTGTGAAGCACCAGCTACAGCCCCATCACCGTACAGGTGGATAAAGGTGCGAGACGCTCTGATAGTTTTTTTGCCAAATTTAATTTGTTGAGTTGATTCATTCATTGAAATGATTTGATCAAATGGCTGATTCATTTGGTCATTAAATCTTTTATTTCATTAAATCTTATATGTTCAAATGTATTTATTCAGTAATGAAGCACTGCTGCATTATGTGTTGGTGGTTCAGAAATGCAAAATAGTTTCCTAAGGTTTCATTTGGGAATTTTTACTTACAAAATAAAGCAAAAACTAAATTATATATATATATATATATATATATATATATATATATATATATATATATATATATATATATATATATATATATATATATATATATATAAATAAAAAATTTTTTTTTTTTTTTACTGTTATTTAGCGGTTTTATAAAATCAGAGATTTAGGAACATGGCTAGTGATATTGCTTAAATGTAACATTTTATATAAATATAAGGGAAAAAAAAAGGTGGCCCTATAGGTCTTAATTTTCGGGAACTTTTACAACCTTAAGCTGCAACACACAGTGAAAGTGTGCATTCTCAAGCATTGTTAAAACAATTATGAAATTATCATAGATGATACTTGTCACACACTCCTAACTGTGATGTACACAAAATAGCATGATTTATATGTCATCATACTGACCTCCCTTGCAGAAATGTTCACATCACATCTGCCATTCATATTCATATAAAATATTAATATTGCTGTTTCTTTAACAAACACTATGAAAAGGGCACATCATGTTACATTTCAAAAGAAAACGATTTGTTACATAAGAACCATCAGTGCTCTGATTGTTCTTTTGAGAAGCTCTGAAGAAGTTCATCTGACAGCTTTCCTCCCAAAATAGTGACTCTGTCTCCATTGATTTGGGAGAAAATGCTAGATGTGTTCATCCTGTTCTCAGAAAGCCATAATGGTAAAGCACTGAAGTACATTAAGGATGGAATAACACAGAAAAAAATAACTTTTGGGCAACATTTAGAAAATTAAGCATAAGACTGTCTCTCTTGTCCAGTGTTGTTGGGCAGTAACTAGTTACTAATAAGTTAATTACTGTAATTATATTATATATAAAGGAATATGTAGTAATTAGTAATATTACACTCTTTGAGTTACTAGCCCAACACTGCTCTTGTCTCCCTGTGTCTTTTGACAGATCAGTGACCTACACACTGTGGCAGATTGACATTTTCCCTCTGGGTAACTCCACTAATCCATCTAACACATGCACATGGCTTTCTGTCTCTGACTGTGACCTTGTCAACACCTGTCAGCCCTCCTGCGGATGGCAGACGAGGCACAGAGGTCACCTTACATCCTTTTGTTAATCTTCTCTCGCATCCACCACAAACAGTCAGTCTAGGTCCAGGGGAACTTAGTACATATGACCTGGCATGTATGTGATTTAGGGCAGCTGAGAGATTTTACTGAGTGCCAAGTCATTAAAGGTGGTTAAAGCCTTTAAACAGGGAAGCACAAAGTGTACAGAACATTTATACAATCTTGTGTCAGCAAGTCCTTTCCTTTGTCAAAGCACAGACGTATTAAAAGCAGGGAAGGTGTTTGAGTGCTTTCAGAAAAAAGAAAAAAAATCACTACCAAAAATTAGGACTTTTATGGTCAAAATGTTTCAAATGTTTTAATCCAACTAGAAAAAAACCTGTATCATAAAAGAGGTGTCATGTGTACAACTGGTGTGGAAATATGCTAATTTCAAAAGGTGTCTAAATGCATTGTATTCTCAGCATTAATATGCCTTATATAAGCTGTGATGGCCCATTTTAGTAGGGTCCACCCACTTTTCATGATCCAATTAAGTCTCAGTGGATAAGTCAAGTCACCCTACACGTTTTTTCTCATTGAAAATTCAGTTTGGCTAGGAAATGAGTCTCGTTACAGCAGTAAAATCAGTTTCCAATCCCGTTTCATCTTTTCAAGTATGCCCAAAAGGGCCATGTGCTTTTAATGTGTTGGCCAAACATTCATATCCTTATTTGCATGCTTCCGTTCTGCCCTAAAATGAAGCAGCACATTTGATTCCTGATGGAGAGCAAAAAAAAAAAAAACTTTATTGCAGTACCACCATGCTTCAATAAGTCACCCAGTGCCATCATAAGAGTGAGAGAAGCCTACATAATGCCCTTCCTGAAACAGTTGCATGCATTGACCTTCAGGATAGCCACAGCAGTGTTAATTTTGACAGCAAATTCGGATTTAGTCTTAGTCTTAGTCTTTTGAATAACACACCATTTAGTTTTAGTCACATTTTAGTCATCTGAAATGTTTTAGTCTTAGTCTAGTTTTAGTCGACTAAATATCATAAGAGTTTTAGTCTTAGTCTAGTCTTAAGTCTTTTAGTCTTAGTCTAGTTTTTTTTTTAGTAGAACAAAGTCAACTTAGTTGACTTGACTAAATGTTTCCATCAGTCTGTTATGGAATGGTATTTATAAAATAAACATAAGGCCTGCTCTCAATGAAAAATATACATGCTCTCTGAAAAAGATATGCATTCGTCCTGAATGATATGCAATGCATATGACATTCTTTCAAGATGAAGTACAGTATTATTGAAATAGACAACCACCTATATTATATTTGTATTGTATGTTCATTCTATTTCTTTATTTGTGATATTTACACAAAGTTTACATTTTTTAAGTTTGTTTTTGTTCATTTAAAATAGCACTGCATAGTCTTCACTGTAAAATAAAATACACAATCAAACCAAAATGTATTCAGACACCTTCAACGTTTCTTACAATATCACAGTTTATCTGCTGTAGTTTAGAAATTGGTAATAAATTATGACAATAACTCAGGGTTAAACTGTGTCAGAACAACAAATTCATCTTGATAATGTCTGATGCAATGCTTAATTTGGTTCAGTCTGTGGTGTGAAAAGGTTGCATTAGCAATTAAAGAAAGAAACACTTAAGCAAAACATGCTCAGGTCCCTAATAATTTTTATTTTTTTTATTTTTTAGTCACTAGTAAAACAATATAATCTATTCTATCTGATTTTTGGATTGACTTTGGATAAATTCTTGTTAAAACTACAAAGTAATTTAATCAAGAGCAGTGAGTGATTTACTTTCATTTTCATACATTAAAGACACTGACAGCAGAGCTAGTAAATTAGGCGCGGTCACTTTAAGAGACAAATGCATCCGTTATAAAGATACACATCCGATTTCTTTCCAACTCTTTACTTTCACTGAAGACACAACTACAGACCTTTTCGAACACACTTTCCAAGACGGGTATTTCGACATATTTAGTATGTATTTGTTGTCGGTACAAAAGCAAGAAGACTTTGAGACGCGTCTCTGCTTGCTCCCTGAACACCGCGAAACTGTGCGAATTTCTGCAAACTCATCTTTGTTCTCTTTTCTGTGTAACTGCTGCTGCGTTTGTTTAGCTGTGGCACTTGCATTTGCCGCGGCTTTTTATCATAGACAGTAAAAGAAATGGACACAGCGACCCCATTGGAACTCAATTGAGACAAATGAAGCCCAGTTTTAGCGTTTTTTAGCACTTCCGTTTCTGCCGCGCAGACTCAAACGAAGCTTGACGACGTCAGCAACCTGTCTGACAGATGTAAATCTTCTAGTAGCTGTGCGTGCAAACTGCCATCGTTAATCTTGCAGAGACGGCGAGCTTGAGCGGGGAGTTCTTTGTCGTGAGTGAGCAGGAGTAAGTATTCGGATTAATTATTTTGTATAGTATTTTAAAATGTACCGACAGTACGCCATATTAAGTTAATTGCCTGCGAGCTCCACCTGTCTGTACGGTAATGCGACAGAGAGCCGAGTGGTTATGACGCAATCGTTAGCCTATTTTTTACAAAAACTGTTTATACAGGGCCATAATGTAACATAAAAGGTAATGGAGCCCTTTATACATTGTCGTGTATCTTTAGAAATAAATAATGGACAAACGGAGTCTTTAAACGCCTCAGATGTAAAGTTATTCGCTGTCAAAGTGACGCCAAAATGAATGGGAGTCAATGGGAATGCTAACGCAAGTGAAGTTCTGCTAAAAGATGGCAGCCCCCACCCGACTTCAACTTCCGGTCGAGTTCCTTGCCCCTTGCTTTTTATAAAGGCTCGGCTGCTTCTGCATAGATCAACCTACCCTCAAAGATTCGCTCTGATTGGATCTCTTCTCCATTCGTCCCTCCCATATATTTTCGTCTCATTTTTATTCGTTGACTAAAGTGTCAGTTATATTTCGTCACGTTTTTCGTCATCATATCTGACTTTTTATTTAGTTTTTATTTAGTTTTCGTCCGTGAAAAAGGTTAGTTGACGAATATTTTTCGTCATAGTCTTCGTCAACGAAATTAACACTGAGCCACAGAGAATTAAACCATAAATTAAACATGAGATCATCTGTATTCGGGTTTGGTGAGCTCATCAGGACAATGGGGTCATTTATTAGGCGGGATGTTAAACATCAGTTCTTTCTCTCGCCCTCCCTTCTCGCTCTCTCTCTGCCCTCTTTACTGTAATTCTGTATTCATGAGCATTTGGCATGCTGAGCCATGTTCCCTGTTGGTCAATAAGTCAGTTCTGACTATAATTATGTACTAATCCATATCTGTCCTGTCTCTCTCTCTGTAGTGACGTGCAGCTGTCAGGCTTGAGGATGGATGAGTTACAGGATGTGCAGTTGACCGAGATCAAACCCCTCTTGACAGACAAGGTGAGTTTGTACACATTTGTAGAGGCATCTGGTTGTGAACACTAGGGATGCAACAATACAGTGGTTCAATGGTTCAATACATACTTTGGTGTTTTTAAAGGGGTCATGTGATGCGATTTAAATTTTTCCTTTTTCGAGTGTTACAAGCTCTTGGTGCATGAAGAAGATCTGTAAAGTTGCAAAGACTAAAGTTTCAAATCCAGAGAGATTTTCTTTATCAAGAAGACTCGGCCACGCCCCCCTAAAATTCTTCGTTCTAACACGCCCCCACATGTCTACGTCATGCACCCAAATATTCACACAAAAAAAGAAAGCGTGGTTTCAGAAACCGCAGTTAGTGTTGAAGCAGTCATGTCAGGGAGATGCTGTGTGTGTCTAGGATAGAGCTGCAACTAACGATTATTTTTTCTGTCGACTAATCTAACGATTATTTTTTCGATTAGTCGACTAATTTAACGATTATTTTTATTACAATAATTAATCTAATGTTCTTTTTTATTAGCTAATGAATCCTTTGGATAACTTTACAAAAAAGATATAAGTACAACTTCTTATATAATATTTCAACCTTTATTCATTCTCAACCTATGTGGTTGAAGTTTTTACAGTATAAAATAATCAAGAGGCAAAGAAAATTATTTCACTATGGTAAATATGAGCTTATGATAGCGTTTATAATTAAACCACAGTAGCCATAAATTTACAGTTATCTGAGACGTCAAGAAATGTTCTTTTGCATCACAAACCATAAAATGTAGTCAGGGTTCTGCTATGGTTTAGCATGGTTTCCAGAGATCTGGAGTTGATTCGGGGAAGCTCGGTGGTTGGTGACTGTTGTCTTGCGGCGCGCTGTCTTTCAAGGGGCCGTTCACATGCGTGCTCAAGTTCGTTATTTCCAATGTAGGCGCGCGAGAAACGCGCTCATAATGGAAGCGACGCGTTCGTTTTTTCCAGGCGCATTCGCACCGCATCGAGTTAAAAAATCTCAACTTTTCAGAATGCCGCAAGCGCAAGAATATCAGACCTGAACCAGGAAGTTGGTCACCAGATCACACTGTAACCAGTTAAACCGTAACACCGGAGAGCGCCAAGATCTTTTCCTCTGAGGTGCTCGCGCATCGCAGTTGTGCTGCCGTGGTACACCATATCGGTTTTGCAAAGGGAACAAAGGGCCATTTTATTTGTCCGCTGTTTAAAGTATTCCCATACTTGTAAAAACGGACTACACTTGTCAGGAGGGACTTTGTAGAAAAATTTGTGGTTAAAATTTGATTTTTAAAACAAATTAACAAAACAAAAATAACTTTACACTGGAGAATATTATGCCTACCTCAAATTTATTTTAAGTGAAGTATTATTTTTCCTATTTTTAACCAAAATTCACCATTTATTGAGTGCAATAAACACATGAAATTTCTCATTCATACTGGAAGCCAGGGGGCGCCCCCGCTCAGAATCTCCACATATGCATCACAGAAGTAATAAAAGTGATAACATCCCAGGAAATCCCTAATATGTACAAAAGTATCCAGCTTTGCTGAATAAAAAGAGTATATACGTTTTGAATGATGAAATATGAAGACTCGACTGCGACAATGTAAAGTTTTACCCGTGTTCTTCAATCCATTGGTAATATTTTCATAATTATTAGGTATATTTTAGTGTTGTCAAAAGACTCGGTACTTCGGTACCAAGTCGGTACTAAAAAATTAAAATGTCACGGTGCCGTGCCGTACCGAGGACCTGGTCAGCCCGGTTCTTGAGGCATACAGTGCTATGATTTCCGCGAAGCAGAAAACACAGACAGAATCTCAAAATCCAGTCATGAAACTTACATTTTAATATGCACAGTCACAGAATTTGTCAAAGTTAGCATAAATTAATCAAATCAAATCTCCATATGGACCAGTATCTGTAAATGTTAAGCTGCAAAAGTTGGTTTAAATATGTATCCTGCATGTTCTGCGCGTCTCTGTGTGAATGAATGAATGATTTACTACATAGACTGGAGTGCGTGACGCTTGCAGTAATTTCAGCATCTGCTGTCTCAATGAGGACATAAATACATAAACATCACCAGAACTGTTCTGAGTCACTTCACATTGGTATTATTTTTAGGGATGATAAAGTTTTTTTTTTGCATATTTTTGTGATTTGCATTGTTACTGAGAACTGTGGATTTTCACTGGTATCGGTACCAAATACTGAAATTTTGGTACCGTGACAACACTAGTATATTTATAATCCATTGGTAATCCACATAGCATATAATGCTCTCTTTTGTTGGACAACAGGTTTAGAAACGCTTCTCATTGCAAGTCATTACAAGTGCAGATGTTTGGTGTGTGTGCTGTTTTTTTCAAATGCACGTTATAAGCGGGTAGGCGCATCCTCATCTCGGCATATGAATTTACAGACACATAATAAACAGAGCCAGTTCAGAGTTAAATAACTCAAAACCAAAAAACTACAATATCCAATCACATATTCAACCATGTACATTGTACTAAATGGTTTAATATTATATTGAGAATTGTGACATCCTTAGTGAACGCCAGTGCTTCCTTCTCTCTGTCTTTAACTGTATTTCACCCCAACACTCCCATTTTCTCACTGACTCCTCAAGGCGCCTGTTTCAGGTCTGGTTACCCTTGGATACAGAGCTGTACTGGAGATGATGTATAATGTCATCGAGCCCTAATCTCACAGCCACTGATATCACCAGCATCAAACTGAGCCAGAAATGAGCTGCTGTTATTCAGGAACAAGAGCTTAATTATGAAATAATAGTGTTTGATAATTTTTTTATTTGGAATGGTTTATTGAAGCTAAAAAAAAAAAAAGTTAGCATTTGTGGTACTAAAAACATATAATGCTATACAATAGCCGCTTTTACATGGACCCTTCTAATCCAATCGTAATGGGACTAGAAGCACAATCAGAATAAAAATGTCACATGTAAACACCTCAATCGGATTGAATTGGCCCGATCCGACTAAAATTTTGATCGGATTGTAAGGGGTGGTTTATCCCTTTTGTAATCCGAGCGAGAGGACATGTAAATACTTGATCGGATTAAAAACCCAAACTGGAAAGTATTGCGCATGCGCAGTGACGTAGACATAGCATAATGACGTATGACGCATGGAATGAGGAAGTGTCATAAATAAGTGTCCTGTCATTATAAAACTCCCCTTTCACTCAGCGTATGTGAAATGAAATAGGACCACGTCCCACCAGTCCTCGTTTAAGACTCTCATCAACAGATGACTAGTTTTGAGTGCGGGAAGAGGCACTTTTACTACAATTTTTCTGCTAAAGTAAAGCAGGACAACAGTTCATGTGCTGGTCGTTGCCTAATTAGCTTTTTAAAACAACAGCGGGAAACTCTGTATATTCATGCAGTGTGCGCATGTCAAAAGAGTAAATCCGATCAGAAGCCTGTGACATGTAAACACGAACATCAACCCGATCTCTTTATTTAGAGTTCATGTAAACACTACGTTCGGATTCGTCAATCAGAATTAATTCATTCCGATGGAAACAAAAAGTGTCCATGTAAACGCACCAAATGCACATTTCTCATAAAGCCAAGTTGATTCAATCAAATACATGTTCATCTTGAAATATTACTAACAATGTAAATTAGATCAAATTTAAATTTTTATACAGTTGTATATTTTTTTTTAAATAAAAGGCTTTTTACTTGCTATCTGATGACAGAAGCAATGTAGATTGTTTGTTTTCAGCAAATCTTTGATTGTTGAGCCTTTAGATGCCGTAGAAATTTGCATGTTAAATATTATAAATTATAAATTGTGAACCACAACAACACCCATCTAAACAAATCTGCTCCATAAAAAATGTTTTGAAAATGAATGCGTTTCAATCAGCTCACTAGTTCAGTAGTCAAGCCACTGATTGATCAGAGAGTTAAGGGTTGTCTGAATTGCGAAATCTTTCCAGTGCACTGGAACTTTTGTTTCCTGAAAAATCCCACAATGCAAAAACCAGGGAGTTTCTATACTCCCTGTGCTCCCTAACCAGAAATGACGGCAAATTTCTGAAGCATGAAACGCACAGACACATCACTACACAGGCATTGAGCACTTCTAGTTAACATCTGTCTTGGACAACAGGGTCCCAAATACTCCTTGTTGTTTTAAAAGCATCTTCATGGTCCTAATTCATTTTAAATGAGGGAAGGAGTGACAGTTTTATTAAATGAGTACAAGTACAAACCACAGCTGAATGAGCTACGTCAGTCTCATTCTGCTTATACAAAGTTCAGATATTTACAGGAGTGAATTCTTCAGAATTCAGTCCCAGAAAGTACAAAACATGACCTTAAATACTTAAAATGTGTACATTTCATTTGTATTATTATGTAAAGTACATTAGCATTTTTCAAATATTATTTTGAAATAAATTTTGATGAACTCCTACGTGCAGACTAAGTCACGACAATTCAGACAAGAGTTAAATCATCTCACAGCTCTGTAATTTGGCCTTTCTTTGACAAAATACAATTATCAAGTATTTAGAAGATTTCTTTTTTAATGTTAATATCAGGTGTAAGATGGGCCATTGTGCCTTGCATGACCTGGTATTTTAATGTCAGACTGTCTCAGCTAATCTCTTTCTCTCTCTTTCCACACAGAATGGACAGAACTTCCAGGACTTTGATTGTCAGGTAAGAGTCTCTTGTGGTCATTAGGCCTGTATGACCTCCTGAAGTGTTCACCCACAGTCATTAATCTACTCTTCCTGCACTGTTGGTTTATTTCCCAGCACGGTGTGATGGTGAAAGTTTCTTGACCTGTACTTGGCTGTTGAGCAGTGACATTCACTTTGTTGTTCTGTGGGTGTGTGGGAGTGTTTGTGGGTGGTGAGTTGAGCCGGAGGAGAGCAAGTCATGTAAACAACTGTTATTTGCTGAAGCGCAAGGTTTAACTTGGGATGTTAGCACACATCATTATCATGTTTATTCCACTATTCATTTCTCTTAGCCTCATTTTTTTGGGGGGGCGGTATTTTCTCAAATTCAGTGATTTTATATATGTAATTTATTTTTATTACGCTTTTGGCACATGTAACGGCTCATTTTATTTGATTGTGTTAATTCTCCTGCCATGGGCTCTACAGGCGTGAGAGGTGATTCGGTCTTTTCCAGAGCACAGCACATTGCTGGTAGTGCTGCTCACCAGCTCTTCATTATTCAGTATGCTCTCCAATGTAGGGCTGGGTATTGTTCAAAATCTTTCGATCTGGTGCCAATTTCGATACCTCGGTTTCGATACCGGTTCCTAACGATACTTTTTTCGATACCATATGTTTTAAAATCCATTTCAACATCAACACAAATACATTAAACACAAAACTTTTATTTTTCACCTTAATTAAAACAAATTTTGGTAACACTTCACACTCAGAATAACATTATTAATACAACTGGTTGTGCTTTTTGGATAGGGGTGCACCAGCAGACACTCAGGATTGGTATCAATCCTAACTTGGCCAAAATTAACAAAAAAAGAGAAACCTTTTTGCCACAACATGAACATATTATAAATAAATAAATAAATAAATAAACAAATTATATTGTGTACAGGCTAATATTGAACCAACTAAAATGCAAAGGAATGTAAAAAAAACTTTTTAGTGCAAAATCAAACTGTATTTGTGTACATTTGTGGCTACTGTGGGTTAATTATAAATGCTATTGTTAACTCATATTTACCATAGTAACCTTTACCACCATTTACCACATTTCCTTGATTCAGCAGCTGCACGATGTGACGCCGAGAGTCCTGTCTTGAATCCAGAGATCTAGAGTTGATTCGGTGTAGATCGGTAGCTCGGTGTTTCGTGACTGTCGTCTTGTGGCGTGTTCGAAACCCGTGTCAACACAGATGTACTTCATTTTTTTGTTTATCCTACCTACTTCACCTGGAAACGGGCGATCATACTAATAACTTGTAATCTTTACAAGAATATCAGAGTCATGCAATGAGCATGTCTGCATTTATTAGACACTTAATATCACGTCAGTTTGTGCTTTCAGAATCGCCGAATCTGCTGCCGTCGTTCCAGCACATCTACATCGGAGACCTAAACCTAAAACTAAAGTTGGTCACCAGATAACACTGTAACCAGTTAAACTGTAACACCGGCTTTGGTTGCAATACTCTTATCGCATATGTTGAACTTTGCTGACTCGGCACACTTTAGACCTCTTTGGCATTGTAAAACAGAAACGTTTTGAGAAAAAACAACTACACTTGTGTTGTGTGACTGCGAGTATCTTCAGAAATCCTCCCCGTCACGTGGTGGTGAACAGCCAATCACGGCGAATTAAGGTCCTTGCATGCACGTATGCTACAAGCTCACACAGACACAGCCATTTGGCAAAAAAAAAAAAAAAAAAAACCCGCTTGGCTTTTGGAACCGAAATTTGGCACCGAAAGATAAAAAAAATTTTATACTCATAGTATCAAAGTTTTTCGTTCGATACCATAAAGGCATCCAGTACCCAGCCCTACTCCATTGATCCTCAGCACGTGTAGGGCAGTTGTACAGTTGTACAATTTCATCCAGGAAAAAAGCTATTCCTATTACTAAGGGACATGTGGAATTTCTCAAGACATGTCAAAGTATTCCCCTTTTAGGTACCACAGGCGCAAGTGCTTTTGATTTTTAAAATATATAAAAAATGTAAAGGGGTCATATGATATGATCATATGGTGCATAAAGACTAAAGTCTCAAATCCAAAGAGATATTCTTTATAAAAGTTAAAGTTTTACTAAAATGCTCATTCTAACACGCCCCCAAATGTCTGTCACAATGTGGGGAGATTTGCATAACACCTCCCAAATGTTCACACAGAGAAAGAATGCGTAACTTTTATTCTCTCTGTTGCTGCGGGTGCCGTGTCGTGGAGACGCTGTGTGTTTCCCTGTGAAAGCAAACTACTTTGTTTGCTTGGTATTTACAACACTGTTCTTGAACAGTTTAACCCAAACATTCAGATGTGTGCAATGCATTTTATTGAGGATGAGGACTGTTTGCTGAACCAGTAGCCTGTAATGCGTCTGTGGGACAACGGCTGTTTTTATAAATTGGGGCAATTCGGACTTTGCAAGGACAGTCTGGTGCTTCTGAAACACAGAGTCAGAACAGAGCAGCTGGACTGAGTCTCATCGCGCTGGGACTTGGCATCACAGTATAGTGAAGGGTGTAACATTTCAGTCAGGCTTGAGGCATTCAGCCAATCACAATGCACTGGATAGCTGGCCAATCAGAGCACACCTCGCTTTTCAGACCGATGAGCTTTGTACAAAATGATGCGTTTCAGAAAGATGGGGCATAGAGGAGAAACAATAATGTACATTACATGCTAAATGTGTTTTTTGAACCTAAAACCACAAACACCAAATTACACCAGATACTCCAAATAATGTTATATTGATCAACGTTATAAGACCTCTTTATTTCTTATTTATAAATTATCATTCTTTATAGTAAATTATCACCCGTTGTAAATGGATTGTTTTTTTTTTGGTGACATTTGACAGTGTTTACATTAAACATTTTGATATTTATATATATTTGTTTTTAATTACATTTTTTTTTCTTGTATTTTTTTTTTTACTGAAACTTTTTTTTTTGCATGACTTCTTGTACATAAAATCCATAATGCATGATCTGTTATTTTATATAGTATTTTCATATTAAAATGTTTATTTGTTGCATAGAAAGATAAGTGATTTTTGTATTCTAAACACTCTTAGTAATTTCCCTTAACAGTTCCCTCTCTCCCCGGGTTTCAGGTCTTTCAGCTCCTAAAGTATTAAAGAGGCTCATTTATCTGATCTTCCTGAGGTTTGGTCTTTACTCTGTAGTGAAGCTCATTTGGAGTATTTGAAGAGTGCTCTAAATAACACGGTCATTTATCATGCTGTGAGGATTGAGGATCATGCCAGTGTTCACATGTTTAAATGTATCCTCAATCTGCAGGTTTGTGTCTCAGACGAGGGTTACATCATCACACATTCACACACCTGAGAGGATGCTGAATGTGTTAGTGGTCATTCGAATGAAGAATAAATGAGACGAGATGTACTGTTTGTCTTCTGTGCTGAGGTGTAAAAGCTGATTTTTTTTATTCCTCTTCAATTGGGTTTCTACTAGAGCTTGTATCTATGCAACAGGAGGACTTAAAGTATTGCATAATGTAGCTAATGTCTCTGAACTCCTGCAAAGAGAGAAAGAGGAAACGCTGTAAGGGTAAACTAGAGGAACTCATTAGAAACGAAACAACTGCCTGAAGAGTCCAGGCCTGATGCTTACTTGAAGCCTCATAATGCCTGATGACATTACTATTTTTGTGGTTTATAGTTCTCTGGAAGCTGATGTCATAAGGCTGAGCAGTTGCTATGGTGACGGTGTGTGATGATGTAAGCTGACACCTGTTGGGCTTCTCCTGAAGAGGGCGGTGTAAATACATGCAACATTCAAGCTGTTCTCACAAAACATGCCGAGTTACTGTGTTTGATGTTTTAGTTCTGTTTGATTTGTTCTGTATGGGTTCATTTATTTATTTTAACTACTCTAGCTGCTGTTTGGGCCATCAGCATTATTAACTTTGCGAGCTTGTTGTCTGTCCTCTCTCAGAGTCTGGGTTATTATAGTGTGATGGCGCAGCATTGGGTCTGTAGGGGTATGGCATCGGGTCAGATGGCACACGGGGCAGTGCTTGTGTCCATTCAGGCGTGGGGCACACTCTGCTGGAAAAGGACAGACACAAGGGATGACCATTTACTCTCGTTACCATCCATACTACAGTTTTTTACTCTGTTGCTTGTACACACAAAAACATGTTTACAAGTTACAGAATTAATCTCTAGCAGCAATTATATCATTTACAAAACTAGTCAAGTATGATAGACTGCATGTTTTGCCTTTTTTCCCACCATTACATTTACATTTAAAATTTACATTACTATTACTACCTAATTTTTTGCCTTTTCATTTACAACAGTGCACTTTCATCCATCCCTAATGCCACTCACTGTGGCATATTTTTATACCCGCTTTAACCATTTTATATTTATATATACACACACACACACACATTTATATATAATTTTATTTTATAATAATTGTAATCTTTTTTTTTTAATCCACTGTTTACTTTTTTATTTTTTTAAGTCCTCCTCTGTTGGTGCTGTATAATGCTGTGTATTTTAGCATGATGATTGCATGGTATTGATTTTAGTATCCGGGATCAGAATTTCTATCAGACCTATGTAGTCTTTCAGCCACAGCCAAAAACATTTTTTAGTCTTAGTTCTTGATAACTGTTGCATCAACTTGATTGAACATTGTTTCGTTGGCATGTATCCTTGGCTCAGGATACATTTTTGTGAGAAAATAGAGGACCGGATTGTGGAGATGCACGCTGCCCTCTTTGGGTCATGAGGAGTATTGCATTCTCTTTTAACATCACTTTTTCATAGTTGTCAGACAGTGAAGAGACAGAACTGAAATTGTAACTTCTGAGATCAAAACCCTCTGCCTCTCTCATCTCTGACAGCGTAGCAGATTTGGAGCATCCTCAACTGCTGCTGTGGCAGGATACACCTGCTGCTTGATGTGGCCGCTCTCAAGCGCTCGCACTTGCATACAGTTACACTGATCAGGGGTGTGTTCCAGTGCTGGGGTGTACACGCGTGGGCCATAGCACAGGGGGCTTTCACAGGGAAATCCTTGTTCCCCTTCACCCACTCTCTCATCCATCAGAAACTCAGGTGCATCCTGGGACGAGGTTACACCGTCTGAAATGTCAAGGGTTAACCTGTGTTTCTGGGTTATGCTCATAGGTTTAGAAACGGTTGGTATTTTCAAAGATCAGGGACGAATCTCGCTGTCACTTAAACGCCTTCAACATCATTATGCAGGTTTCTTCATCTTCATTGGCTTGGGGTTCTCGTGGCTTTTGTAGCAGTTCACATGCTTTTTTGTTTTTATAGTTTTTATAGAAGATGTAATATGAGTTCATTACAGGTATGAAAGTAACGATAGAATAATATTTAATTATGATGGTTTGTGTTTACTGTTTTAAAGGCCTATTTCCATCAGGGGTCGTGATAATTAGAGTATTCTGACCACTTCATTTTTTTTCTCTACATTTTCTTATGTTGCAGAATTATGATGAAATGCATGACCTTATTGTCAATGCTTGACACTATTTTACTCAATACATACACCATAAAGTGTTTTTTTTTTTTGTAAAATTCTATATATCATTCTATATAAATAATTTAAATGTTTTAATATGCACCGTAATTATATATATATATAATTATGGTGTACGTGAACCTGCTCCTGTTCTTTGCACAAAAAACTAAAGACATAAACAATTATGTTTTTGTGTTTTTTTTTGTCGTTGTTGCAAAAAACAGGAGCAGGTTCACGTACACAGTTTCATCTCTATTGTGTTGTTCTCATCTCTGACTATCAGAATTGTTGCATGAGGCTAATGATCCAAGATGACCTATTTCACAAACCATTTGTCTTGCATTGTTGAATTGCAAAGTGCACGATCTGATATGATCTAGGTCAAGTTTACTTGCCTGTAGCTTTACAGTGTAGTGTGATGCTGTGAACATGCCAGTGCTTACGAATCAGATTATAACTAACAGTGAATATGTGAATCACAGTGGTATTTGTTTATTGATTGACAATATCTGAGCCTTCCTTTCATGCGTTTAGTGAATTCAGGGTCCGTTTCTGTGCCTAATCAGAAATCAACAGTATCAGATATGGTTGTGGATGTTTATCTAATGCACATTACACCCTTCACACTTACTCTGTCTCATTTAATGCTCAGCTGTCCTGTGGTGCTCACAGTGACCCATCATTCCCTGCTCCATGATTTCTTCTCTGTCCCATTCCTTCAGTTCACATCTGTTAGAGTAAAGCACACTCATTTTCCCACACTGGGGAGAGGCCTACTGGCTGCAGATCAATTATATTTTTCAAATAATTGACTGTATATAGGGATTTGCAGCAGGAATGACAGCATTCTGTAAACAGACTCTCACACTCATTTTCAGCGACACTCTGCTTGCAGTAGGTATATAGTGGATGGTTCAGTTTAGGTGTCCCCCACACAGTTTGTGTATTTGGTAGGTTCCACCAATGTACTATGAGTGGAATGCACAATGCGCTAGTAAATAAGCCAAGCATGAAAGCTGTTCTGTGTGTGTATCTTTGTTAATGTACAGATTAACGAGAAACACAAGACTGCTGTGTGATGCTGTATCTGAAGTGCCCTGTTCAGGAGACCGCAGACTCTGCAGTTATTTGGAGGCTGTTCAGACTGTTGTTGTACTGTTATCTATTTCAGATTTACCTGTAGACTGCACAAACAAATAAATAAATTAAAAATAAACTCATTGGTAGTAACTTAATGTTTGGAGATTCACCAGCTTTTTCTGGCCAAGACAAAAGTCTGAGTCATCGAGACTTGATTTTATGCAATTTTTAAAGAGTGCCCTTGTGAAAAGCATTTAAAAAGAGTACTTATTATGAAAGTATTGTTCTTTTAAAAGAATACTCTAAAGTGTGAACTTAACGCAGTGTTTACGGACAGTTTAATTGCATGTTCATTGAGGTCAAATAAAATAGATGAAATGTAACTTTAGATTGCTTTTAAGAAATACTTTTTATTTCATTTTTAATGACTTCATTTTTTATTATCTCTGAAAAATGGTTAAATGTACTGACAAAAATATACTTTAATGTCATTTCTGAATTTCTAATAACTCATTTGTAGCAATGAAGTTGTTTAGTACAATTAAAGTAGATTAAATTTAACTTACTAAGTGGTTTAACATGTTAGTCAACACATCAAAATAAGCATACTCCTTTAAGCATGACAAAAGATTAACACCGTGTACTACGTGAAGTAAAACTTAAAGTGCACTTTTCTGTTAAGTCAATTAAAGTTCACTCAAGTGGCCTTTTATTTCAATAAAATTATTTGCAAGCACAGTTAGTTTATATATTTGTTCTGTACTTGTACAGTAGAAGTGCACATTAAACTCAGTTAAGCACATCTTTTCACAAGGGTGTTAGTCAAAAGTTCCACGTCAAACTTATAATGATCATTCTCCTGAACATGTTGGGAACGTTTGTCATTGAAGAGAGTGATATCATGCCTAAAAATGTCATTGTAACTCCCTGATGCAAAGCAGAAGTAGTATCCCTCCTCCTCACAGTTCTCCAGCACTGCAGCCAGGCTGCGCTCTCCGGACAGAAAAACCTCCAGGTTTAGCCTAGGATTAAGGGACTACAGTGTGGCAAACGATAACATTTCCCACAGCAGAGCCTCTAATATCCTCTCCTTTCACATTTTCTGCCTTGAACCACAAAAGCGCAGACATTTGGAAATATTCATCCACGTATTGTCACCACATGAGTTGTCCATGCATATCACTATGGCAACAGCAGCTTGGATGTTACCGCATGTTCCATTCACTTTTGGATGATGTAATTACATTTCCCAAAAATCACCCTTACCAGCACTCTGAGACCATCACAGAAGCTGGGTTTTACACACCCCACCCCCTCCAGCTGACCCTTTAAATCCAGTTAGAGCAGCTCCAGTGCCCTCCTCTCTCTCAAACACAATCTCCAGGCATTTATATGTCTGCTTTGCTTTGGATCCCTCTATTATACTCTCATTTTACCAACGTCGTTTTCTACTGAGGAGGAAAAAGGCTTTTATTTGTTATTGGTGGGTGTTCAAAGCGACGTGCTGCCCTGCCTGTGTTAATCGTGGCTGTCCCCTCCCTTACCTCTTGCCACCGCCCCTCTCTCCGAGGAGCGTGAGAAGAGGCAACAGGAGAAAGCGTCTGTTCTGTGATCACTGGATGAAACATGACGGCAGTGCTGGACATCAACCAGGTTTCCTGTGCAGTGAGCAGTGTGGTGAGTGCTAACAGAAAGACTGTGTTTTGTGTCGGAGTAGCCTGTTGCACCAGCGGGAACTTTGCACTCAGGGCTGCGCGTGAATGCTGAAGGGGTTCGAGTCGTGTCCTAGGGAGTGTGGGTGAAGAATGGGCGTTATCTGAATCCTTTCTGATGGATGTTTACGAATGTGTGGCAATCATGTACTTTTATGTGTTTGTAAGTGTCAGAGGGGAGGCCTTTGAGTGTATGTGTGTGAGGGTGATGACAGTGATCCATGTGTGAGTCACAGTTTATGGTGCATTTTAGTAGTTTGTCTCACATCCAGACCTTTTTGGGGAGTGATGTGTTAAAAAGAAGGAGCAAGGACATTCCAAAAAGAATTTGTCACTTAATGTAAATTGCTCCCCCTGTTGATAATAATAATTATTATTACAAACCCTGCATATGCAAAATGCAGAAAATAAAGAAATACATGTAAAGAAATGATGATGATGATGACATTAAGGTTTTAGTTAACATTAGTTAGTTATATTAGTTAAACAAATATTTGCACAGCATTTATTAATCATAATCAGTCACTACATATACATATTTAATTAACAAATGAGACCCTATTGTAAAGTCTTACTACTGGTACTCTCGCCGATATTAATGTATATGTGATGTGCTATAGCATATATACATAATAATGCATATATAATAGAAAACATTTACTTGACACACATTTCAGGTTTTGTTGTGCAGATAATAATAATAATAATAATAATAATAATAATAATATTTTTCTGTACTTCAACCAGCAAACAACTTCTAACAGTCATGAACTAAGCTGTTTATCCAATGTAAAATCTGCCAGCTGCATAAAAGTAGTAATATGTGCTTTGTAATATACAGTGGTCTAATATATTAAACAAAATAAATAATAAGAATATAATTAACACAAATCATACAGAGTCTTTTTGTTACTGTGTCATCTTGGGTTAAGAAAGTGACCATGCAGTGATTTTATTGTTTCTGTTTTAAAGGAATCATTAGATGCTACATGCACTTTTACAAGTAGTTTGAGCTGAAATATGTGTGCAGTGTGTCTGTTTGTGTTGACGTCACACAGACAGGCCCCTCCCACGATAGATTGATTGACAGAAGCGTTTCAGCACAGACTGGACTGGTGTGTAACCTTAGTCCCGCCCTGAGTGACTGTCATCAGTCCGCCATTGTTTCACCGCCAGAGCAGACTCCTAACGGACTGAGGTTACATGTTTTTGGATGTGATAATGAACATAGCAGTCGTCATTTACTCCTGACATCTGAGCTGCTGAAGACGCAGTAGATTACGTTAATGTTCGCGTGAATCATTCGTGAAACAGATTCACCTCCAGAAGAAGTGAGAATAATGTTTTTAAATGACTCTTTGCAATCACCTTTCCTTATGTGCTTATTAGCAAGTTTCACTGGGAATGAGGCTAAAGTAAAAAGTCCCTCAGAGAGTGGCTCAGAAGAGAGGGGCGGGGTCAGCAGAGCTCATTAACATTTAAAGGAAAATGCTACAAAATGGCTTGCTCTAAAAAAGGGTGTTTTTACACTACCATTGAGAAATAACTATGTTACAGACTTTTCATTAAGACCCTAAAGAATCATATCTACTTGTGGAAAATGGGCATCCAATGACCTTTTAAGTGCTTGGTTTGTGATTTAATTTGCTTGGATATACAGAAGAGAGTGACTATCCTGTTTGCTAAACTATAATTTCAGAGTAGCAAAACTATTTTACACGATGTTTGTATCGCATGCAACCATTTTTTTTTCAAGTAATTAATACTTTTATTTAGAAAGGATGCATTAAATTGATCAAATGTTGGCTGTAAAGACAATTATAGTGTTGCAAAATGATGCATTTTGGTTCCAATTCAAATTAGTGCTATTCATTTCTATTCAAATTATCATGAAAAAATTCTAAAATAAGGCAGTAAAGGCTGTTTTCAACAATTGGTAATAAGAAACAAGTGACACTGAAGACTTCAGCTTTGCATTAAAGGCATATTTTATTTTATTTTAACATTTCAGCGTAATAGTGCTTTTACTCTTACTATCTATTTCTGATCAAATAAATTCAGCCTCAGTAAACATTAGAAACTTATTTTAAAACCTTTAAAAAATGTTACAGACCACAAATTAATAGACCAGAAGCGTTAAGCATTTAGCGTTCACAACATGAATTATAGAAACACAAAAGCTTTTTTCAGACAAAACCGTTTTATTTCAGATGGACAAGTAGCTGTGCTGCACGTCAAATAGAAACCGGGCGTCCACCAACAGATGGAGCGTTGCAACGGCTGTTTCCATTGTACACAGCTTTGATTATAAAGGGGAGGGATCACATTTAGTCATGTCACAGTGTGCTGCTCACGTCCAGTGTAGAAATGGCAGCACTGTAGAAACACCTGTTTCTGGAGACTGTTTGAATGGTACATCAAGAGATCACACAACAGTTACCTAACATCAGATGTCAGGGAGAGAGCAATATGTGTGTGCACACTCAAATATAACCGCCTCGTCTATTTTTAAACCTACTACCTTGAGTGGCTGCTGCTGTGGTTTGCTTCAGGTGTCAGCTGCTAGCATGAATTCTAGATCTTCTGCTTAAGACATCATTATCAGAGACTTTACTTGTGTAAGGAAAAAGAAATAGTTTCCTTGTATTAACGAATGCGTATGCTGTGTCTTGGGTTAAGGTCACAATAGTCTTTTGTGTGTCTGTGAGTGTGCGTGGAGTCTGCAGGTTTGCTGGTACAGGTCAGAGCCGCTTTTGGTTCTTTTGGTCCAGGATAATGAAACCTCACGCTGTGTGGGAATGAGATTAGAGCCGGACCTGCTGCTCTTCTCTCCTTAGGAGGCTGAGAGTAGTGCTGTTAGCCTCTCATCTCATACTTGTGGTTCAAGCCTCATCCTGTTTGTGTCGTCTTGTAGCTGAGCTGTCCATTTCGTCCAAGGTGACAGATATTTTACTTTGACGTATAATGCCGTGGTTGTTGTGGTGATGTGCAACAACAAACAACATCAAGGGTGGGTCAAAACCTACACCACGGTGAAACACAAGGGCATGATTGACGCTGATGTAGACCTGAGTTTGTTTGGAAAAAGGCTAAAAGAAACCGTTGAGTTAATCATGAGTTTTCTCTTGATTTAGAGATGCAAAAATTTCCTTGTAAGAATCAGTTTAACGGCCATTTGTGAATTCATGCAGACATTGCATAACTCCATAGAGCTCTATGCTTGAAACACTTCTATTATTAATTCACATCTGATTGGTTGCAGGAGCATGACATCGAGACTCCTCGCGGTGTCCTTCATGTGACTTTGAGAGGGACTCCTAAAGGCAACAGACCGGTCATTCTCACCTATCATGACATTGGACTCAACCGTAAGTCGCTCCATATATTAAGAGTTCCTGTCTGTCAGTGCAAAATGAATCTATCATTATAGTTCACACCTTCTTGAAGAGGAGACGAATGGGTGGTTTATAATACATAGTGTTTCTCAACCCTGTTCCTGGAGAAACACCAACGCTGTGTCTAAATATGCCTACATCCCTATTAGTGGTACACAAATATCGTTTTTTTTTTTTAACTGATGCCAATTCCGAGATCTTAGAAAGCAGGGTGGCAGATGGCACATATAAAGCTGATATAAGAATGTGTGTGTGTATATACAGTTGGGGAGATATTTACTTGATCCCTTGCTGATTTTGTAAGTTTGCCCACTTACAAAGAAATAAAGGGTCTGTAATTTTTATGGTAGGTTTATTTTAACGGATTGAGACAAAATAGCAACCTAAAATAAGTATTTGATCCCCTACCAACCAGTAAGAGTTCTGTCTTTCACAGATTGTCTGTGTGCCCCTGAGGAACACAGATTAGTCGTCACTTAAAGAAGTTCCTCATAATGTCAGCTCGTTAGGTGTATAAGACTACTGTCCACATGATCTGTATCTTCCATCCCAGCCTCTCCCACCACCACGGGCGAGACCAAAGATTTGTTAAAGCATGTCAGAGACAAGATTGTAGATCTACACAAGGCTTGAATGGGCTACAAGACCATCAGCAAGAACCAGACAACTGTTGGTGTGATTATTTGGAAATTGAAGAAATACAAAACAACCATCAATCGATCTCGATCTAAATAGGATTTAATATTTATACACAGACTGCACAAGACTATATAAAGTGCATGTGTGAATACGGAGTTAACAGTGCAAACAGCATTTGACCATACAATTTTACATAAAGGCAGGTCACAATAATATAGACGAAGCACAGTAATGGTGTTGTTGTTGATGTTTTGTGTGTGTGCAAAGTATGCACAAGCATAAGATTCAGGTTTGCAGGGTACCATTTTTCTCTGATAATGATTTATGAAAAACATGTTTGAGAAGTGTCTTGTTTTTCCCTTGCGATGCAGATAAGTCCTGTTTCAACACACTGTTTAACTTCGAGGACATGCAGGAGATCACCCAGCACTTTGCTGTGGTCCATGTTGATGCTCCAGGCCAGCAAGAATCTGCCCCTCCTTTCCCCACCGGGTAAAACTAACTACTGAAGAAATAACACAAAATATAGTGAGGTGCCTACCTAGACAGCATTTTTGATTATCAGTACTATATCATTTAATATTCAAATTTACATTGATGTCAAAAACTGCTGAGAATGTAACCATAATGGACCTTCTTCCACATTTCTCAGAAGCGTAAATCATCATAAGTGGGTAAGCATCTATTACAGGGAAAAAGGGAGTCTTATTTTTTTTTTTTTTTGCATTCTCATTTATTTAAATAGCAAAATAAAAGCACGACTATAGTACTTTCACGACTTTCAAAAGGAGAAAAGCATTAACTAGTTCTAGTTCATGAACTGTTTTGTAGTCATAGACAGCATGCTAAGCAGTACACTGAGGCATCTGTTACACAACTGTTTATACAGGGGTTTCACATTTACTTATAATAATTCAAATAATTAAAGCTAGAATAACTTGCCACTTTTGTCTTCCTTTTCTTTCTCTCAGATACCAGTACCCAACCATGGATGATCTTGCCGAGATGCTGCCCTCAGTTCTGACGCAGCTAAAGTGAGTCCGAACCTCTATTAGTCTGTACTGATGTGATCAGATGATCCCTAATTCAGTACAATTAAATAAAAATAAATGCCATATGTTCAAGAAATCATGATGGCCTCTATTAAAGCCTCAAATAATTTGTGCATTTCTTCTCAGAATGTATGCAAGTTAATAAGCAGTATATGAACGATTGTTCTTTAATTAACAGAATCAACAGTGTGATTGGTATCGGTGTGGGTGCAGGAGCATATATCCTCACTAGGCTGGCTGTAAGTAATAGATCTTCCCTTTTATTTTGCATTGTATGTTGTAATATCTAACAGTTAGTTAGAGTAGCTTGTGGAAACGAGCCATTAGATGTTTAATTGAGCATCTGAGTGAAGTTCATCAGAGGTGAAGACCTCTGAAGTCCGTCTGCAGTAAAACCATCTGTCGTCAGTCTTCAATAAATCCCCCACACCTCATCTGAGACTCAAAGTTCACACATGCATTCACACTCTCGCCCTACACAAAGCTCTTATTCACCATCTCCGCACATACAGGATAAAACACTCACTCTCATGTTTCCTGCTGGTTATTATTAAGGTATAAAATGATGTTCTCAAATTAACTAAAGAATGTGGCTTTCCTTGGCTGTCTTTCACTACTGACTCCATTACTTCAGTCCAGCAAATCACACTTTCACCCTTGCAAACAGCTTGCATTTGCACGTTCATCATATTTCTGCCACTTGCTCATCGGGTTCTGTGATGACGGCCGATTCGAACAAACACACACCTACGCAGCTCTGCAGAAAAACTTCAGCACTTTAAAATACTAGAAATCATTTGAATTACACTCTGGTTGTCGCATGCTTGTCCTTAGACGTGTGGTCATGTGATGGTGCTACATCGAAGGCTTGCGTTTGTCTGCGTGTCTTGTGTAGAGCCTTATACAGAGAGGAAAAAGAAGAGGTGTGAAACCTGAACTTTTTTCCATCACGGTCACAGTAACAAGACATTTGATTAGTTCATGTGGCTGCCTATAGCCGCAGTTCTACATTAAAACCAAGTGTGAGCCCTTGCAGTAAGTTAGCACTCTGGACATGGACTTGCTGAGAATTTGGTCAATGTGTTGATGTCTCTACCTTTTTGGGTCACATAGATTGACGTTTTTGCTTTGTCACCACTGAGGTTAAAGTTGACTTTCTTAGACCTGTAAAGCATGGCTTTACTTTGGAGATTTTAGAAATGCTTCAGTATGTACTATAGTTTTATAATGATGCCTAAAGGAATAGTTCACCTAAAATAAATATTCTGCCGTCATATATTGATATTCATTCCAAAATTGTGTGACTTTCTTCTGTACAAATTTATCCATTTATTGATACATTTTCTTTCATAAATTCATATATTAAAATGGCATGAGGGTGACCGTTTTCATTTTTGTGTGAATTATTATCCCTTTAAAGCTGCAGTAGGTAACTTTTGTAAAAATATATTTTTTACATATTTGTTAAACCTGCCATTATGTCCTGACAGTAGAATATGAGACAGATAATCTGTGAAAAAAAATCAAGCTCCTCTGGCTCCTCTAAGTGATCCTATTGCCATTTGCAGTTACGGACCGCCCCCCTTAAGAAAACAACCAATCAGAGCTGCGGTCCGTAACTTTGTTTGTGTTCAAAATGTAGAAAAATGTATATAATAAGCGAGTACACCATGAATCCATTTTCCAAACCGTGTTTTTAGCTTGTCCTGAATCACTAGGGTGCACCTATAATAAGTGTTTATATTCGGACTATTTTAGATTGCTTCGGGGATACCGCGGCGGAGTAACCCAGTCCCTTTGTGATTCTTCATAGACATAAACAGAGAGAAGTAGTTCCGGCTACGATGTTCTTCCGCAAGACGCAAGCAGTTCTGTTTATTAACCGCTAGAGCGTCAAAAGTTCCCTACCGCAGCTTTAAACACCTGTTTGCTTATTAGAATAATTAAACTTTTACCAGTAACAAGCATTTCCACCAAAAAGGAAAGCTGTTGCAGATGCAAAACCATACCAGTTTGATGATCAAAAATTTGAAGACAAATTATTTTAACCTTTAGAATATAATGCAATACATAACTGGGAATAAGTATTCAGGAAGTAAATAGGATCAGCATTGGTTTCATGTTGAATGTTGACTTTTCTTTTTCTTTGTTATGTTGTGCTCCCAAGCAAATCACAATGTGTTTGACTGTCACATGACCCTGACAAGTCTATAGGTAGCAATACCACAAGAAGTGAAGAATCGGTCTCATTAGTCTGTTCGATCGGCTTCATGTCAAGCACCTGGTCCTCTCAGTCAGTAGGTGCTTGGAGTGCTGAAGTCAGTATGAGCTGTAATGATGGACTAATCCATGTAATGTCATTCTCTTAGCTGAATGAGCCTGCTCTGGTGGAGGGGTTGGTTCTCATCAATGTGGACCCCTGTGCTAAGGGCTGGATTGACTGGGCTGCCTCTAAGGTAAAATTACGAATGCACTGTCAAATTAGCATGTTTATTTAGTGCAGATCATTATTAATAATTAAAATATGCTGCACATATTGCCCTTTTGCATGTTATTATCTGACAGTGTGGACTGTAGGCCAGTGACAAGCAATATGCTAAAGCTAACTTTTTAATAGGCACATTATTATTTAATTGATACCATTTTAGTTGCATTTGCATTTTAGTTTGATTAACAATGCATGCCATTAATTTTCTTTTCTTTATGCATAATAAAAAGATCCTATCCTTTGATTACTAGCCAAAAGCTAACCCTAACCATTCCTCCATACTTCAGATTTCTCAACAGATTAGTGTAGTTGATCTTCTTAAAGTTTCCTGTGTTGTAAAGCTCATAATAGCCTTACAGGCCTGAATGCTACAATAATGAAAACAAGTCCTGGAGGTGTGGGGAACGCTGTTCGTTTGATCTTCAGACATTGTGCTTTTCACTAAAATGTGAACGTGTGTTTCTGTTGTAGTTATCTGGATGGACCAGCAGTCTGGTAGATATCATTATGGCACACCACTTCAGCACGGTAGGCTTGAAATATGACACTCACCTCCGCATCTGTGAGATAATTCACTCAGAACTAAAAGATTTCTCTTCGAGTGTTGATGAGCTGAGTTTTTGTTCCTCAGGACGAGCTGACAGAGAACCAGGAGATCATTCAAACATATCGTCTGCACATCGCTCAAGACATCAGTCAGGACAACCTGACTCTCTTCTGCCAATCCTACAACAGGTGCCATTATCAGTTCATGCTCTCATCATTATCATATGAGCTGATCTTGATAACGTTTAATGTCCTTATCACAGTCGGCGAGATCTGGAGATTGAGAGGCCCGTCCTGGGAATAAATGAAGACACAGTCACACTGAAGTAGGTTGTTTTGTATATTTTTGTAAACCATTTTGTATATTTGATCGTGTTTTTTCCTCTTCCTTAGACCTTTGACTGTCCTCTCTTGTTGTTTAGGTGTCCTGCCTTGTTGATCGTTGGTGACACGTCACCAGCGGTAGAGGCTGTGGTGAGTGACTAATCAAGAACATTGCCATTGCTTCTGTTGGCAGTGAGAGTGAACACAGTGTACTTTCTGAAAGGCCCATTATGCTCATTATCTCTTCGTACATGTTCTTTTCCAGTTGTACCAATGACACCACATCCTAAAAGGGGCAGTGCATCATAAAGTCAAAAATGCACTTGTTTTTGTTGTAAAGCACTCTTGAATAACTTATTGCTAAAGGCAAATATCTGTCCATTCATGGTAGAAAGTCAATTAAAATTCATGCTTCTGGTCTTGGATCTTTATTGGCCAAAACAGCAGTTCCCAAATCCTTGATACAGTAACAGCTTATGTACACTTGGTACACCACTGAGTTTGCCTGAGGGTGGCTACTTTAAAGTGAGACTGAGCAACTAATGCTGGGTCTTCAATTTATTTGTCTTTTCGTACCTTTGATTATGTTTCTGAACTGACCGTGTGGGATTTTATCCATTTTTCCACAGGTTGAATGCAACTCAAGGCTAAATCCAACCAAGACTACTTTACTCAAGGCATGTCACTTTTTTCCCCTCCCTAAAACCATGTTTTGATTCAGGAATGCAAAGTTGTCTCCTTTTGGCAAAAATGGCTGTTTTGGTTCCAAAATATGGTCTGAATGATTTGTGTAGATCAGCTGAGTTTGAGTTGAGCTTTTGAGTCAAAAAAAGAAATACTGTGAGTGTTTTCAGTGTCACAGAGCTCAGTTCTGAAAGCGCTGGAAGTCTGGGTCACTTATAATGTACAATGCACAACTGTTTTAACAAATTTGTAATGAGAATTGTATATAAATGTCAACAAATGACAGATTTGTCTCAGTGTTGTAATAATGATTATTGTATTTTTACTGTTGTTCAGTAGTACTCTAAAATGATTGCTATAGTAAAAATTTATTGATGTGTTTACTTTTAATAATAAAATAAATAAATACTATTATTATTATTATTATTATTATTATTGTGTAGTCATATTGAATGGGTTCCATAAAAACAACAGTATGAATGTGACTTGAGTTTAATGACTTTTTTCTTTTACTGTATAGAGTCCAGCTAGTTTTCCCCTATATCCTGCTAAAAGAATCTGTAAATCCAAATTATGAAGATGATATTTTAATAATTATCTTCATCTGCGTTCATATCTTTGTGAACTTTTTCACGCCTGATGAGATTTTTGATTATTGTATTTCCAGTATGACAGAATGGATTGATTACTGTCTTCTTCTTCTCTCTTCAGATGGCAGATTGTGGTGGACTTCCTCAAGTTGTCCAAGTAAGACTAAAAGATGACACCATTATGTCTGCATCAGTTTGATGTGGTTTGGACTTGTATTAAATGTGGATGTTTTCTATTTTCAGCCGGGTAAACTCGCGGAGGCTTTCAAGTACTTTGTCCAGGGAATGGGCTACAGTAAGTATCTGTCCTCTTTCTGTCTTCTCATAGGCCACTTTAATGTTAAGTGTTTAATCGTATCATCTTCCTCATAGTTATATTAACCTTCACTGTTTGTATGGATTTGGTCTCTTGTTGGCATTTTTGTCTGAAAGCATCTTGTTGTTAGAGAGATGTCCGCATCATGTCACCTTGGCCAACATCTTACATACTGTACGTCTCCAGTGGTTTAATAATGTATGTCATAAATACTCACACAACTCAAAAGCTGCAGGAATATGACACATTCACGGGTGTAGGTGTGAGAGAGCAAATCCGCCTGTTCAAAGAAACCTAGACATCAGATGTTATGCATCTTGACGATAAGCTTAATTTATCCCCTGCTGATCTGACTTACTACACAAAGCATAAGGCCGGTATCTGGAGTAAAGCAGGTCTCAGATCAGCGTCGCTGCACTAACACATGACTTGTCTCCTGTGTGGCTGTGCAGTGCTGCGTTCTTCAGCGGTTAAGTACACTAGTCTTCCTCTAAGAGCATGCTGTGTGGCATGAGCCCTGTGTGACAAACCTCTGATCTTCAGATGAATCATTTTTGTGCCAAAAGATCCTTTGACTGAACAGTGGTTTGCATAGCATGAACACTTTATTTCTGTAATACCTCAAACCTCCACAAATCTGAATTCGAGGATTCTGCTTCACGTAGCTTTGTCTAATGTTTATTTTCACAGTAGACTTTTATTCCGTGATATAAACATTAAATTAAGTTTTTGAGTGTGATTGTATTCTAGGTGTGTGATTTCTAAACCACTTTGCAGCACTGGATTATTGCATTGATGCAAAAGTAATGGTTTGTTTCCACACAAGTCTTGCAAGTTCATCTGTAAAGAATTCTAACAGTTTTCTTAAAATCCTCCTCCTTGTTAAACATCATGTTGATAAATTCAAATATGCATTCACTGTTGAGGGTTTAACTCAAATTCGCCAGTATACTAGTGGTATTCACAATTACGTATTACTGTTTGTGTTTGACTTATTTTACATAATTACACTAGCAGCAGTTACTGGTGATTAGGTGTGTGTTCTCAGAGCTTGAGGAACGTGATCAAAAGCGGATTGACTCATTTGAAAATGCTCACATTCCTCCTCTGTAAATCTAATCCTGCGATCTGTTGACCTTTTTGTAAATCGCTAATCTTGTGTTTCTACTGAAAAATACAGCCCTTCCATCTGGAAACACACACACTTGCTTCAGTATGTAATCCAAAACTCTTTGATTCTGCTGTGATGTTATTTAAGATTTAGAGGTGAAAAATGGCTTTGACTTTATTATATTATATATGTTCTTGAAATTAAGTGATTCTGAAATTTGGTCAGTTAAATTCTTTTGTATAGATTACGGTATTGTTAATTATTTAAAGCTGCAGTCCGTAACTTACTTTTTTTTTTTTTTGCTTAAAAATAATCCAAAACAATATTTGAGCAGGTACACAACCAGCCAGAGTTCAAAAAACTATTGCCTTATAAAATGGTAAGCTTGTAATAAAGTTTT